>NC_051154.1:126987593-127112593 GCF_013339745.2 Dermacentor silvarum | reverse complement strand
CGCATTCGCCAGATTTTTCTCTCGCAACTCACACATGTGCACAAGCGTCGTGCAAAGGTGGCGCCTTTGACAAAACGGAAATACACCCCCAAGACCGCACGCTGACGCCGACATACGAAAAATTGGAGAACAAAACACGACTACGATTACCAGTATTTATTAAACTAATTTTTCGTAACTGCGAGTCGGCCTAGTTGGAACAGATACATTTTCTTAAATTTCTGTGCGCAAACAAACAGGGCCATTTTGTTTAGGCATAGAAATCAAACCGCGAGAGAAATTGTGGAAGCTCACTGGATTGAAAAACTAAAAGAAAAATGCATCAGTCATCCTTCTGTTTCATTGTTAGATAAAGAGAATTCGCTCCTGTTATCATATCTTTAACGCATTTTCGCCTTTTGTGCTTGTTTTATGAACATTGCTGCTTTCTATGCTGACCGCGTAGCGGCATTCCATGACAAGCGTTATTTATGCGCTCTTGACGTGTTCTATTGACAGGATCGCGCAGATCTGTGGGTATTTAAGCCGGTGGTTCTTCAATAATAAAAATCAGTTAGAAAGCGCTCGTCCTTGTGTCTCCTTTTCTTCGTCCCTGTTTGTTTGCGCACAGAAATTTAAGAAAATAATTTTTCGTATTTCGTATATTGGGTCGGCTTGACCTCGGGCATAGTGTTGAAGTTCATATTGCACACGACTCATGGACGGAGCTTCTTAACCAAATGGTTCTCCAATATAGCGCCTAAAATGGCGTCAGTGTATCATATTCACTGCCATGGACAGCCTGTTTCCATGGAGAAAGGCAAGCTTAGGAGACGTACCTGCTCTACCGGCTGTATTGGAGAGTTTTGGAGCCGCGCGACACGCTAACAAACGCTGCTACTCACCGTGCTGGTTCTCCAACATGGCCCCTAGGATGACGTCAGCGCAAGCCATCTATATGCTATCCTCCGCAACACTAGCTCTTTCTGAAGCCCCCTATTTTTTTTAGAAATATTTCTTCTGGAATTGTGATTAGGGCTGAGTACCTGCAGCAATGACAAAACTTGTTTTCGTCAGTGGCCTAAAGCGACTTTGCCCGAAGAGCAAGCTTCTTGAGCGTAAAATTATTAAAAAGGAGGCGTGAACAAGACCACGCTGAGCAGGAGGCCTATGTGAATATGTACCTTGCATTTAAGACATTTCAGCAGCCCACGAGCCCTCGCACCTTTCACGTTAGAGGAGCCCTAAACATTCGTAAACGTATCAAATTGCCTCGCACTTCTCTCCGGTAGCGGTTCCCAACCTCTAGGCTCTCCACTCAGTGTCTGCCGGGAAAACACTTTCATTGGTCGCAAAAACGACCATGCATGTTGGTGCGTGGAACAGTTGCGGTTCGGAACCTCGACGTTATAAGAATGAAAATTATACAGATCTCATGCAGCCTGAGCATCAACTTTATGGAAAACATTTTGCTGGTACCTGTCTATCTAGACTCATTTTGCACAAAGTGTGGAGATGACACAACGTGTCCGTGCAAGGCGAGCGATTGAGTGATTGTGATGACAGGAGAAGGCGACGTTGGCATAACGATGACGGTGGCGCCAATGGCTTGACGACGACGTCGTCGACGATATACAAGACACTTGCACCGGGGCGTTGTTTTTCTGTGCCTGCTTCTCAGCAGCGCTAACTTCTCGCCTCGGAGCCATGGGGGGAAACTGCCGCGCTCGCAGTTGCTGTCGCTTTTATAAGCACATTGTTGCTATGGCTTATTTCAACCCGCTAGTTGACACGACAACAGTACACATGCTTGCCTAATGGCTCGAGTGTCCAGCTTTTGCGATGACAAGCCCTGGTTAAAATCCTGCCACTTGGACAGGCCTTTTTTAAATTTATTGAAGAGGCATGAAGCGGCTGAAAGAAGCGAAGAACACTTCGAGTTAAAAAGAAAGCAGTGTGCCTTTTACGCAGAGCTCCGAGGTACTGTCACATCTCCGCAAGGGCCGGTGGTGGCTACACGGGCGTCAAGTGAGGAGGATGGGGGGGGGGGGGGGGGGGTATAACCGCTCAGAGAAGTGTGCATAAGAAAGCATCTTCCCTCACACGATAGAGCACAAGAAACGCCTGTCGCTCACATGTGGACGCTAGCCTGTCAACTGCACGAGGTGCAAACATGTCAAGGCCGCTTTAAACGACATTTGATGGAAAAGCCTTGCAGTGCACTAAAGGGCGGCTTGAAGTGTACCCTACACTAAGTAACCAAACCTCAAAACTCAGTGGCTCACACTAGTGCCACAAAAGCTGGCGAATGCGGAAAGAGAAATGCTCGTCTTCTCATGTTGCGCTTTCATTCAAGGATGATAGTACACTCAAATGGCAAAAGCCAGAGTTTGTCCTCTGGAAGGAGAAGGACGGCGGCCCATAAATTCCTAATAGAACTATGGTACTGAGAGGCTCGGCTTGTATCCCTTTTCATGCAGTTGAAAGAAGAATAAAAAACTTACTGTTTTTCCTGATGAACCTGCTTGTCCTCTGGAACAAAATACAAGGGTATCTGAGTGGACTCCCGAGATTTCATGAAAAGCAGACGTTTTCACTCAGGGTCATGCGCGCTGCCTGCTTCCTTGGTTTACCAGCTATCGAAGTGAAACGCCAGCTGCATGCTCGCTGGTGGTTTAAAACGCAATGCGATTATTGCGCTTTGCAATGCAAATCAAGACACCCCAAGCTTTCTTCCTCAAGCTTCCCCATTGCGGGACCAAGCTTCCGGAAGGCACCAGAGCGCAGATGGTAGTATGGGTGGTCGCAACCCGGTGCCTGCCCTCATGGTTATGATCATCCTAGCGTGTAATAATTAGAATACTCTACCCTATGCTACATGGATACCGGTAGAGCATCTTTCCGGATTAACACTGAAGAGTTGCTCACGTGTGGCAAGGCGGAACAGCCGAGACCCCAGTCTTTGCGAGTCTCTTAATACAAAGGCTTAAAAGCAGTTAGACGTGTATCTTGAGCTCCACGGCTGAAACCTTCTCGCCTATTTCTTAACTAATTTCTGCAGTTTTTTGTTTTTTAGCATGCGTTCTTCTCTATCTTCCTTGTTGTATTGGGCAACGTGGAACAAAAAGCATTTTTTTCCAAATAAAAAAAATGAAATTACGTAAGTCGTTCGATAAATTTTCAAGTGAGAACTCACAGCTTCGTGCATGTAGTGTGTAGTCCTAATTAAACGACATCTGAGACCACTCAGCGCACGCGGCACATGCGATTTTTTGCATCCGATGCCGAACTACGCTAGCAATGACAACTCCATTGTCCAGTGATGGCGTATATATGCGTTTGTGCATTAGTGAAAAAGAAGTACAACTGCCAGCCACATTAAATAAGTAAACAATACTGAGAGCCAACTTCCTCAAATACATCGCAGTTATATTTTGAAACGTCTTTATCGTCTTTTCCTTTCTTCTTCTTCCTCCTTTTTTTCAGCACTGATGCACACAATCAACGTCTCGTACGGTTCGTGAAAAACCACGTTCAGCAATAAAGGGCGAAAGAAAAAATAGAGACTGACATTCAACATGGTTGTTGTAGATACCAGTAGAAGGCTGAAGTTGATTAAGCGAGTCTTATTCAGTACACTTTGAATAGTCTCTAGGTTCTAGTGTTCGGTTGCAGTGGTCTTTGGCAATGAAACGCCCCTGAAGCTAGCCATGACCAAATGCATGTCATCAATAAATAGCGGTTAAAGACTAGTAACATTTCCGTAATGGTGGAAAGCTAAAACGAGAAAGCGAGCGCGACACGGCTTTTGTTAGAACTAGCATCACCTACCTCGGTCTTCGGGGGTCTTCGCTTTGTACTTGATGGCGATAAGCACAATAAATGGAATCGCCACCAACAGGGAGATTGCCACGACGAGAAACGAGACCAAGATGTTAGATGAGACAAGCCAGGGTGGTCCTGCAACGCGAGTGAGCACTTATGTAGAGGAACGTCGGCCACTGTTACAGCTTTGGGAGAAAATGACCCTGGCACACGGCCTGACGTTGCTGTTGCAGGATGAAAGCGGGTACAAGACTATCGGATAAATTTTTTCGGTTGTAGAACGTCAAGCTAGTACTTATCACGGTTTTGCAGAGTAATGCAACAATGTCTATCATTATAGAATAGTGTATTTCGTGACTAAAAGGGGTGGGTATAGTTAGCCCAAAAGGCCTCTAGCAGATCACATCTAGCCTTGAACTTTCCAAACATATTAAATAAAAAACATACTTCCAGGCAAACACGGCACTGAGCTGTGGTTTTAAAGGAAAGAAATGCAGGGGACGGGATCTTGCTTGTTATAGCTTCGTTTTCATGATATGAACAGCACATATGAAACCGAAACAAGCCTTATATCAACGATAATTTAATACACGGTGGCCCTCTTATGCTGAGCTGCAAAATTTTCACCAGTATGTCCATCTCAGCTCAGCATGCTTGGCTGGACCGTTGCCCACGTCAGTGGTCAGCACAGGTGGTCACGCCAAGCTGCAATGGGCTGGTTATTAATGCGTGAGCATTAGGAGTGTCAAAGTGGAAAAACGTATATACTATAGTGTCGCTGACGGTGGTCTGTTCCGGACTACCAAGAGTCGCACTTCGGTCCTCGAGGGAGGAGTAAGCTCCTGAACAACACTTTGTAATGTGGTGAACACGTTTTAAATCATATATCCGGGGTCTCAAAGAGATGCGAGCTAATGGTAACGCATTTCTGTCTCATTTACCGCTACACCGCCACTGCATACTTTATTGTGGAAATGCCTACTAGAAGGCTAGTCATCACGCAATGAGCTCGCTTAGCGGGCTGTGGCTATCATGTCTACAGCACACTTGAGAATCTGGAAGCATCGTCAGAGATAACTTTTGACATAATCATTACTTTTACAAAACGTTAACACGAAGCCGTTAGTCACACGTCAGGATAACGGGATCGCAGGTGAATGCTCATCACTTGCAGCATGTGTCATCACACAGCCCGAGTCAATACGGCGCCATGCGCGAAGGCTGTCTATAGGTAGCATCAGTAAACATGTTGAACCACCGCTCATGATTCACGCATTGACACGTAGGTGATGGCCTTTACCTGGCTCGGAAAAGCCCTGCGCAGCATTGGCCAACGTGTGTGTGCTGAGTAGCACGGGCTCTGATCGGACGCGGCCGTTGAAGGAGTAGACGAGCAGCGTGTACTTGGTACCCGGAGGCACGTCGTCCACCCAAAAGGACGGCGTCGGCGAGCTCAAGTTGGCAACCAGTCGGCGCCGCTGAAGCTCGTGCACCTCGAGCAGGAAGCTGTGACCTGGCTCAGCGCCTCCTTCGCAGTCCACGCGAAGTGCACCCATGGTCTGGTTGCTCACGTTGCAGTGTTGCGGAGGCAACGGGGGACCTGTCAACAGAGCGACTCATGGCACGACGCATATTGCAGTTCCTGAGTTCCTGCCTCATCTATAGATGAGGCAGGCACTAATAGAAAGTAGTAAACGCTTAATGTGTAAATCTGCCACAAAGTGGTGCAAGTTCGCTCTGCTTTCAAATCTACATCCCTTAAGACTTAAGCCGGGCAAAATATGCTAGATAGAATGAAAGCTAAGGGACGCTGCGCGGTCAGTTGAACAATCAAACTAGTTCTTAACCAGCTGCATGAAAAAGGGATACTCGTATATACTGAATGAAGAGCAGTCTCCTCCCGAAGTAAGAATATAATAAATAAACACCAAGAGCAATAGAGAATAAATGTGGAGAGAACAATAGTTCCACACGAGTATAGATACAGGAGTAGCAATTACGTAACTGACTTGCCCACGATAAGCTAATGCATCAATTGTCCTACACTAATGCACAGTGAGTTTGCAGCAGTATACACAAAACATATAGCGCAAGTTGCTGCTACTAAGCTTGGAGGCGTTTCCTCATACTTTTCCGAGCGATGGGCCCGCAAGAATCGGGGAGAAAGAGTGATGGATATTTGGTGCACGTTCGGAAATGGAACTGCAGAAACCAGAACGCTGTATCATGGTAGGTTGTTAACTAGGCTGTTACACGGCCTGGGGGAAATCAGGCAGCAAATCTCACGTTCCGACTTTCTCGCTTTCACCGCTGGCAAGAAAAACAATAAAATCGAAACGAGGTTTCCTAGAGACTGCATTTGAAGAATGACACGGGGCGTTGTCACCACATACAGGATGTGTGAACGTACTCACCAATTGGAACTACGTGGATGATACACGGACGCATCATCAGACCGATTGCATTCCGAGCAGAGCAGCTCAGCGTGCCGAAGTCAGACTCATTCCTGGGTGTGTAGCGCAGGTAGCTCGTGACCAGTCCGCGGGCGTCGGTCGTGGACGAGACCGCCCACTGCAGGTCTCTCCGATGACCCGATGAGCCGTTCAATGACCAGTGGAAACTGACATTCCACGGGTCTGCCAATACGGAGCAGTGGACTCGCAGCTCCTCGTGGCGTGCCGCGGTGTACTTGGTCCGCAGGTTCGGGTCGCACACCGGAAGGTCTGCGATTCGCATACTAGTGGTCAGTGCGAAATCATTAAGCCTAGGAATCGAGGGCTGATATTTTTATGGCGCAGTGACGTTGCTGCGGCTGAATCATGAGCAGACAAAGCAACTGAATGACCAATGAAAGAGGAAATAAAGTTATGGCTCTGCAGGTCCGGGGCCCATGTAATATTTCGCCGATGTCAATTAAAGAGTGCAGCTGACACTGCTAAAAAAAGACAAAAAAAGTTGACAGTCGCTTTAGCATACGCCAAAGAGGATGAAGGCGAACGTATGACCGCTCACGAGATATTCATTAAATTACTTTACATTCGCAGTAGAATGCGTTGTTACTTCCTAGTACTTGTTTTCTCCCACCACAGGTCGAGGGTTCGAGTGTCTTAATTAATCCTATCTTAATTTACTATGCCTTAATTTAATTTCCCTTAAGTAACACGAAAGTTTGTAAGTTCTAGTGCCTAATTAACTCTATCTTAATTAAGTTGAAGTTATGAAGACACTAGAGCCCATGACCTTTGTTGGTGGCAGCATAGTGGCACCAACGCATGGTGGCTCCATGTGGAATGGTGGCACCATGAATCATTTGGATGCGTTATTAGTTCCTATGACTTGTTTTCTCCCACCAAAGATTGTGAATTCGACTACCATCAACGGTCGTGAGTTCGGGTGCCTTAATTAACTATATCTTAATTAAGGTAGAATTAATTAAGGCACACGAACGCACCGTGCACCTTTGTTGGTGGCACCATGGTGGCACCAATGCATATTGGGACCATATGGCATGGTGGCACCATGAATTTTGGTGCCATAACGCCGGACAACAGATTTTTCGACCCATGAGCCATCTAAGGCTTTGGCCTTAATAAACGAAGAGCTTTGTGCTTAACCAGGCTAGTCACCCTCATTCAGGATGAAAGAAGGTATTTGATGGTTTGATTGTTTCAGACATCTTTACGCCCAGCCCACTGTACCCTATACGTTACACTGGAAGTAGCACTATTCTGCACAGAGAGGCAAAGAAAAATCTCATACGAAGGTCGTTGTTTAGTTATTCTTTATTTGTTTACACACGTAAGTACTGCTACAGCTAGAATGACAACTTCTTTCACACACGCACACACGCACGCATGGGAGAATTTAGCTTTAAAAAAATCCGAGGACACCTAAGCACTTCATATGTGTTATGAATGCGAAAGCATTAATGTTCAATTGAAAGCCACTGAGCGGTCCTTCGAATTATGAACTCCTCGCGGGTAAGCGAGGGCATTGAGGTGCTTGGCCAACGCCTCCTAGATAGAACAAGGCCTGTGCACTTCGATCCATGGCGTCATGCTACCTTGCCCGATTGCCATAAAATCTAATGGGAATGCTCCGCGGAGTAAGCTGTGGGGATTTTGACGTCAACGCTTTTGTCACGCCGGGCTTGGCAATGGAAATTTTGGTACAAGTAACATGATGTCATAAAGCAGAGTGCGCAGGCCTGCTACCTAGGAGGCGCTGGTTTATCCCGGGGGTAAGGCACTCGGCTTCTGAGCGTGGCGTCGTAGGTTCGAAACTCACTAGCGCCAACGGTTTTCCTTACGAATGTATTCCGTGCTTTTATACAATAATTCCTTTATAGCGATTACCGAGGTGATATTAGAAAGAGCTTGCGCGGACAAACAACGCGCGGATAACACAGGCTTCCGAGAGCGAGAGCGAGGATAACGTAGCGTCGCGGCTCTGTCATTTCCCCTTACGGAACACCTGGGGCTCCAGCGAAGCAGCAGGCGTTGCCTTTGTCCCGCTCGACTCCTTCGAGGTGCGCATGTGGCAATGAGGTGCTGCTGCGCTGCTACAGACGCCGGCTTTTTGGCTCAGTGCGTCATTTGGTGCTTTCGCATCAAGATACTTCTGCGAGTTACCCACGGTGGGACGGTATGGATGTATCCACATAATTCCCCTTGATAGGGGGAAGCCAGCTATGAAAACGCCTTTTCAAGGCACGCATGCAGGCACAGCTTTGAGGAGCTGCAAGTGTCATACACAGGATGACACCTTCAATATACGGGGATGTACTCACGCTGGACCCTGAGGAAGACCCTGTTGGACTCTGAAGCGCCTTCAGCGTTGGCAGCCACGCACGAATAGTGGCCCGAGTTTGAGCTCTGGACGCCGCGTAGCGCCAGCGACTGGTTGCTCACGATGAAGTTCGAGAGGCGAGAGGCGAGCTCGTGGCCCTCGAATCGCCACGAGACTTCGATGAGCCGTGGATTGGCGTCGACCTCACACTCGAAGTAGACGTCTGTGCCTTGCACGATGCTGGACCGGTTCACCCGGTTGCCCCAGGCCAAGCTCACCCGAGGCTTGTCTGCGGGCACAGGCAGGTAGTGTTGAAAAAGATGCTCCGGCTCAATTCAAAATATTGAGGATATAAATCACATGCAGGTCCTTCCCACTCAGAAAGAAAAAGCTCTTCAATCTTCCATGCTATGGTAAATATTCCAGGGACTGGTTTTTTATAATAACGACAAGAAACTTATAGATCATGAGGCGTTATCGAAGGCCGTCGCTGTGTAACTGCGTGCCTAGTGCAGTGTAATGCAGGAACAGGGTGCTTGACGTGGGCTAGAGGTTTACTTGCTAGTTATCAGTATTATTGGCTATACTGTTCATCCTATGTGAACGTAATGCTTCGATTTATTGCCCCCACTATGTCGTTATATTTACTTTTATATTTTTGCCTCGATGGTTGAAATAAATTAGCGATGTTTTCCCCTGGCATCTATGAGTAATTTTACGTATGAAACGAGAAAATATTTAGTTATGTTGTAAGCGCAGCACCAATCAAACATCGAAAAATCATTCGTACAAGTCACAGGCTCCCCAAATCTTCCACCAAGTAATTTTAGTAGTTACTTAATAGATACTGATGAGCTAGTTGGTGGGCCATGACAATGAGGATGCAGCGCATTTAACGATGACAAGATCACGTACACGTGCACTTCTCTGCTCTAAGTGCGCTGCTTCATCATTGTCATAACTGGAGGTGCCATATTTATTTATTGACTATAGTCGGTCAGACAATGAACGAAATTCGCAAATCTAATAACTGGCGTCTTGATTTTGACCTAGTGGAAATGGCGAAGAATCAACAATAGCTTTATGGCTCATCCTTTTGCGTCATGATCATGCAGGACTTATTTTTGCTTGTTTCCGACTCCCATCTTTACATTGTTTAAACGTAAATGAGCGGATGCAAGGACATAATCTTGGCTCTGCATTGTTCAATACAACTAGTGTGCAAGGATCAAGATGGCGATGCTGCACCTTGTTCTAAAGACTGAGAACGATGGACAGCTTCGTGATGACTCACAGTGAACCTGCAGGAGCCAGACGTCGGCGACGTCTTCGTGTCCGGGCATCCTGGGGTTGGTGGCGACGCACCTGAGCTGGCGGCCATTGTCCCTGGCCCTGGGCACGAAGCCAAGCAGCGAAGTGGTGACGTTGCCGCCTGCCGACAGCCGTGTTTGGGCGAGCGACGCGTTCAGGCGCACGCCGTCCAGCCACCAGGAAACGAGCGCCGGTGGCAGGGAACCTTCGGCCTCGCACTCCACCTCGGCGCGGAACTCGGCTGACAGGAAGTCTTGCTTGCCCCGAATGACTGCTCGCACGGGCTTCACTGCACGTCGTGGTTAAACCGACGACAAAATGAGGAAGAAATTACGCGTGATAGGTGATCACTTGGTATAGTTCCGACTTCGCGTCTATGCACAACATTCTCAGATACTCTCAGCGTGTTACACCATGTGTGGTGTTACTTTCGTTTTCACAACTTGTCAAGGAACCAACCAGGACAACACTTTCTGCCGCAATTACCCTCGATCTAATACTCACCACTCATCCCGAACTTGTTCCCGATATAGCTTTACTGCCGGGGTTGAGCGATCATTCCATCTTAACATTTGCAAATTATAGCGGCCTAAAGACAAAAACAAAAGTAAAACTATTTGTGATTTTAAACATGCAAACTTTGACGCAATCAACAGAGAATTGTGCGGGTTTATCGACACGTTTCTGACCGACTTTGACAGTCATAGCGTTCAAAACAAATATGATTTATTTATGAAAGAAGTTAAAGTCTTACTTGATAAATAGGTATCCATTCGATCGATAATTTCAAACAAATCGCGCCATAGTACAACAGCCATATAAAATGCTTATCAATAAATAAAAGACGTGTCTACAGATCAGCCAAACGTTGTCCTTGTGACAATAATTGGAATGCGCATAAACTTGCTTCTGACGAATATGTATCTGCAATACGCTGCGCAAAACCGCACTTTTTGGAACGCACTCTCCCATCCATGCTCGCAACCGACACTAAACAGTTCTGGCTCGTCATAAGCCCAAGAGACGATAACACTATAAGCATTGTGGATAACGCGGGCGACATTGTACCCTTTGAACAGTGCGTATCTGTCCTTAACAATGTTCTGCTTTTAATTTTTCATCAGTTAAAGTGTTTCGCCACCGATTACACACTGCTATTATTCCATTTCAATGTTTCCCGTTATAGTAGGCCCGTGTGGCGTAGAAGATCTAAATAATAAATTTAAACTTTGTTCTTCCCCTGGTAGCGACGCGGTCATCCCGAAGATTTTTTAAAAGCACGAGAGACTATAGTGCCATTATTGTGCCGTTATACTCACCAACATTTTTCAACAGTCATTTGACATGGGTTCTATCTCTGTGAAATGGAAGATAGGAAAGGTGATTCCACTTCATAAAACAGGTAGTAGGCACACTCCACTTAACTATCATCCCATTTCGCTCACTAGTATCCCAAGCAAACTTCTTGAGCATATCTTATTTTCTAATTTTGCTAACATTCTCGAACGTAATTCCTTCTTCACGCACTCGCAACATGGCTTGCGCAAAACTGATTGATGCGAAACGCAGCTAATATCATTTACACATCAACTCCATGCCATTCTTGATCGTTTATCTCCTGCGGATAGTATATTTCTAGATTTTTCTAAAGCGTTTGTTAAAGTATGTCATAATCTACTAATGTATATGTTGCATAAGCTAAACCTTGGTCCCCAATTCCTTACTTCGCTTGAGTGTTTCCTGTCCAGTCGTTCTCAGTTCGTTTCTGCCTACAGCATTGACTCTCCCTCTAATCTAGTTTCCTAGGGCGTGCCACAAGGGTATGTCCTCGGACCGCTACTATTTCTAATCTATATTACTGACTTGCCTTCTTGTATTACATCTCATGTTGATCTCTTGGCCGGCGATCGCGTAATATTTCGAGAAGTAACTAGTAACCATGGTACAGCCACTCTTCACTCTGATCTTGATGCTATCAGTGCATGGTGCAAAACATGGCGCACGGAATTAAACATAAGCAAATGCAAGTCAATGCAGTACCCAGACGTAATAACAACCTACCATCTATTCCATCGACAACATCCAACTCTATTGTGTTTAATCCTATAAATACCTCGGTGTTCATGTCTCATCTGACCTAACCTGGAAGACACACATAGTACACGTAATAAACAACGCTAACAGATCGTTAGGTTACCTACGACGAAACTTTTTACTTGCGCCACAGTCTCTCAAACTGATGCTCTATAAAACACTTATCCGGCCTAAACTCGAATACACCGCCTCAGTTAGGGATCCTAGTCAGAGTAATTTAATTTATTCAGTACGAATGGTGCAGAACAATTCCACACGATTCATAATCTCCAACTATAACAGGACAGCCAGCATCACCACAATGAAGTCTAATCTACAGTTAGCACCCTTAGCATCACAGAGTAAACACTTTTTCTTTTTCATAACATATATCATCATCCCGTACTACGAAACGAACTTCTTTCGGCACCACATTACATATCATCTCGGTTTGATCACCAAAACAAAGTTGATATTCCGTCTTGTAAATTCTTCTCCTTCTTGCACCCATTTGTCCCCCAGATAGCTGATGAGTGCAATCACCTACCCGTAGCTATTGTGATAAGTGATACTAGCCTCCATAAGCGATATCAACCATTTTAGAAATCGTATCATAAGAAGCCAACAAACAACGACACCAAGGACAACCATAGGGGAAATTACTTGTACTTCCTAAATGAAATAAATAAATGATAAATTAATGGAAATGAAAATCGACGAAAAAAAAAACAACTTGCCAGAGATGGGAACGATCCCACTTATTCGCATTACGCGTGCGATGCTCTTACCAATTGAGCTACCGCGGCGCCGTTTTCTCATCCACTTTCTGGGGTATTTATGTTTTACTACTACAACTAACCTTGGGAGTGTTAGCCAGTGCCACCACTCACAAACCTTGGCTGCGGATGTGGAACATCCTTTCTGCCGCAGGCGTGACAAGTTTTAGAGAAATTTTACGCAAAATGTTATTTTGAGTATTCTTGTTTGTATTTGTATTCGTAACTATTGTTTGAATGCTCTTCTTACTATGAATTGCGCACTCTGATTATTTACGTCCCTTATGCACTTTGGATTACGTAATCTATGTACGTTGAATTGTGCAGTTTGAATAATTATCAATAATATTTTTATACTCTGGGGCGCTTTAACGTAAAATGATTCCAAACTGTTTTGATTCCAAACTCCTGACGTCCAATTTACCTAACTACCGACGCAAGCATCGGGCGGTGACCCACAGCGTTGTCTGAACAACCCAATCAAACACTCTCGTCGTTTATAGGAGGTCACCTTTGTTCGCTTTCAAAACCAATAACATTGTCTACACTCAGCGGTTTTTCTTATCTAATTGCCTGACAAGAGGCGAGTAGCACGCTCTAGTGAGAGGGTTTCGATGGGGCCCAGCCAGCACAGTGAAAATAGATAACCGAATGAAGAGGGTGGTGCCGGACTTCTCCGATTGGTCCGCTTCGCCTTACTTAGCTTGCGGTGGCTGGTCGAAAATCACGGCGGCGTGCAACAGACGGATAAGAATGCCGCTAAAACGGATCCTGGGCAAGGAAGAGTTGGCAGAGCGATACGTGCCGAAAGCGCTCGATAACGTTTTACTGCCACGCAAAAAGGTTTATCATGCGCAAATAAATACATGCTCACCGGCAGGTGCGAGTAGCGAGGGCCTGAGTGATCGGCGGGCAGCCATCTTCTATTCCTTTCAGAATGGGGCAGTCTGTGGCTATTCAGAAAAATTTTCAGTTTTATTCGGTATAGTAATGCAATTTTTTTCGCGTACCCCTGGTGAGTTTTCGCGTACCTGGTGAGTTTTCGCGGTCTTGTGAGGTCGCGTGACAGACAGGCGAAGTGGGCGTAAGCCAGAAAACATTGGACCAATAGCAGAGGGCTAATGGTGAAAAGGAGTCGAATCAGGAATGATTATTTTTCTTTTGTGTGGTTTAATCATGCATAATCAGTGCGTACACGTTATATCACGTGGGGAGCAATTGTGGTTTTCGTGACGTCGCGTGACAGACAGGCGAAGTTGGGAGTGGCCCGAAAATGTTTTGACCAATCGTGGAGGCTGATTGCAGAAATTGGAATCGAAACAGTTTGGAATCATTTTACGTTATAGCGCCCCTGGTGTATGATCCGCCATACTAGTATATTTTGGTTGTTAGCTGATGCTGTTGTGCATAATTTATGTTCAACTAATTCCCCACTACCCCTCTGTACTGCCATTGGCCCTGAGGGCAAATAAATGAATCAAACAAATGAAGTGGAAGGGAGGCCACATATAGTTCACACCTAATATTTATGGCTTGAGCTACTTCGGTGAAGTGATCTTTAGCTCAGCATGCTCGGCTAGGACGCAGCGCCAAGCATTGAATTTTGCAGTGAGAAGCGTTTCTTTTCTGTTTTCTTTTTGATTGCACAAAACGCCCTACATCAGTTAGAGCTAGGGAAATTCCCATAAGAGCTATAGTTGTAACGAAATTGTAATAGTTCCATTGACTACGCTGGACCATTTCGGTAGGGCAAGAATGAGTACTAAGGTGTTTTTGCATTCTTACGCCACTCATCTGTATGCACATCCTCCTTCAGAGGGCCAAAGGCCGGCGGAGAAGCCGTTCTCTACGCCAACTTTACGGCGTGGGTTAAACATGGTACAAATATAAAATTGATGAACCAATCTCTGTTCGATGTCAAGTTTTATTTTTTCCGAGGAGGTTCGGCTGTCTTCATTACAGCAATTTTGCGCTTAAACTATAATTCAGGGGCCGAATTCACAAAGCTTTTCGTTCGCAAGTGCTGCTTGCTATTGGCCAGCCGCCTTCTCTAATGTTATGTCCAACACCAGGATTGGCTAACACCTGCTTCTGCGAACAGTTTTAGCGCAAGAACGTTTTTGTGAATCAGGCCCCAGTTGTGTACAAGTATTCCACTACAAACAATGACAAAGGTGCATATCAAGAAATCATACAGATTAACCAACAGCACAGAAATGGTACGTAAAGCTAAGTGCATGGGGTGATTGTAGGGTGCCTACGTCTTACATAGCTGTTTTTACAGTGTTCGAAACAGCGTTGAAAAGTCTCACCCAGCTGTATTTACACCTCGTGAGTTATTGTTTTCCAAGTGTAAGTACAATGTGGCATTTCACAACTAAACTGGCAGCGCCTGACATTAATTTTAACTATTCTAGGCAAGGCCCTTGCAAGGCTCTCATAACTGTTAAATATCGAGTGCCTACGCTGCGGTGCCTTAGATTATCTACGTGAGAACGGTTAAGTTACTTTAAACATCCGGCTGCAACATTTCCTGATTTAAATTAAAAACGAACTTTGATGTTGCGACGACCACCTTGCCTCGTGAACCCGTATGCTTCAGGACAGTAGTGGCATGGTCACGCCGGCTCGGCGGAGCCTCATCGATCGCTCACCAGCCATCCGAACACGCAGTCATTGCGTTCCGGCGTTCCAGAGGCCCAGCAGACCGCTCAGGCGTGAACATGCCACCCCGACGCTGAAAGAGGCCCTCGCATGGCTCTCCTTACCCAGATCGCGATTTATATGAGGGAAATCCTACCCATTCTCGCTGTAAGTAGCTGCCGTGGTGCTATAGCTTCCATTATACTTCCGCCATTCTCGCGTGAAATGCAGGCGTGTGCGCTCACAACCACACTAAATATACCAAAATGTCGGGCTACTGTAATCAAGGCTGAAAGGGCGGGCTATTTCGTTGTGCAAACTGTGAGACATACATGCTTACCAGCGCTCTATACGGGATGAGACATGGAATTATGACACGGGCGCAAGAAACACTGGAGAGATCGGCATTGTCCTTCCAGCTTCTTCATCTTTTGTGCCATACACTAGCTGTTGTGAACATCTCTTACGAGTAACAACCCTGCACTGTTTATTGACTGGTTCATTTTAACGCCCCGCAGTAACACTATGGCTTAGACATGCCGTAGAGGAGGGCTCCAAATCGATTTTGACCACCACGGCTTCCTTAACCTGGGGCGCCAATAACGACAGTTATTCCATTCTTACTATATACTAATCTCTTGACGTCAAGTTCACGTAACCGATGACGCAAGCACGGACGGTATCCCCCAAGGTTGTTTCTAATGCCCAATCAAACGCTATCCTCGTTTATAGGAGGTACCTGTTGTTTGATTTCAAAGCGAATAGCATTGCCTACAGCGATAGGCTTTCCTTATTTCATTGGCTGACGAGAGGCGAGGAGCGCGGAGAAGGGAGGATGGTTTAGGGGAGGTCGAGCTAGCGCAATGAAAGCCGATAATCGGGAGAGGAGAGTGATTCCAGCTCCTCCGATTGGTCCGCTTCCCCTTCCATAGCTTGCGGTGGCTCGTGGACGATTGCGGTAGCGTGTAACGGGAATTTAAAAATGCCACCAGAACGGATGCTCAGTGAAGAAGAACTGGCAGAGCGATGTCGAATACGTGCCGAAAGAGCTCGGCAACGTTGGAATGGCACGCAAATTTTTATTATTCACAAAGAAATCAATTCTCGCCGGCAGCTCCCCAGTACACAGCACCGGAGAGATCAGTGGACCACCATTTTCTATTTATTTTGGAACGGGGCAGTCCCCAGATATTCTGGAAAAAAAGGCTCAGTTTTGTTCTGTATATTAATGCAGCGTTAGCGCGTCACGTCACTTTGACCTTGTCGAGATTTTGTAGTTTTGTGACGTCGCGTGAAAGAGAGGCGAACTAGGCGTGGCTCGAAAGGATTTTCCCCAATCTCGGAATGTTAATGGTGACAAAGGTGTAGAATTAGAAACAAACGTTTTTTTTTTCATTCGATCTAATCGTGCATAATTAGTGTGTACACGTCATCTTGAGGAGCTTTCGCTCTTTTAGTGACGTATCGTGACAGACAAGCGAATTGGCGTGGCCCCAAAATTGTTTGACTAACCACGGAGGGCTAACGAAGAAAATAGAATATAAACAGATTAGATTAGCTTTACCTTATAGCGCCCCTACACCTAAATCTAAGTGCACCAGCATGTTTGCATATCGCCCTCATTGAATGTGGCCTCCGCGACCTGGAATGGAGCCCGCGATCTCGTGCTCATCAGCAGCCCTACACTAAAGACACAACGCTATGGCCGCGGTGGGCTACACACGAAGGTATTGCACGTTTACCCCACAAAGCAAGAAAGAAGGAAAGAAGCAAATAAATAAAAAGAAAACATTACAATCTGAAACAATTGAGCATTTACTTATATCCTCCCTCCATGAAGTTCCGTCAAGACATCTAGATTTAACTTTAGCGACCTCATATCTATTTTTGTTTGGTGCATGTGAGTTCAAATATTTAACTTCCGCATAAAATATCTACCTATGTGTGTGTATGTGTACTCACAAATGTTTGAGTTGGTTCGCCTAAAGGCAATGAATTTGCCTGACAAAGGCCGTAGCACCGTTCCGTACCTGGGGGCCAGGCAACGAGCTATTGCAGTTCAACCAACCACGCGAGCGGTTGGCTGGTTCTACATAAAAAGCAAGGTGTGCACTACTCTATAGTGTTCTCTTATTGACACTTAGCCACCTTACCCTCTTCCAAACGCGCGGCGCGTTATTCGCCTTACTCACCAGCGCTCATTGTGCATTCAGCGCCGCATGGTTGCGTGCATCCGTGCTCCATCCACTACGACGGAGCGCAGGTGACGTCATCGATAACACCAACTGGTCACCCCATGGGTGTGAGCCCACGCTCACTGTTCCCACTGCGCTAGATCACCACCGACATCATCGCTCATGCCTCACAATCTGTCGACGGCGTCAAGAGGCACTGCCCTCCTCTTTCTTGGAGCGCGCGCCTTCTCCACTCGACCGAAGCGTTTCTTCGATGACGTCAATGCTCGGACCTACCAATACGGCCACTCCTATATTCCTAGTGTGTTTCCACTTGTTCTCTCGAGGCAACTCTATGGGGGGTAATCGCTCGACGTCCTCATAACCCTAAACCGCAGAATAGTACCGCATTAAAATTGTACACGTAAAATAATATTTTATTCACGGTGGTATCGCTCCTTCATTACTGTCTCAGATTGGATTACGTAATATCCAGTAAGCATTTCATATTTTGCTTTTTATGGTTTAAGTTTATGGTTTAACTTTTGTTGTGACTCTAACAGGGTGGACGATAGCGGTTAGCGCAAAGTTCTGCTCGGCAGAAATACCAGCGACGGTGACCGATCGGTCGCGGCGACGGCCGAACTTTTCGTTTGCCGGTGTCGTTTGAATATCGCGTGAATGCGTTAAATCAATAACGTTGCGTCAAGCAAAAGAGAGAAGCGGAGCGCTGCCGAGCGACCGTCATTGTCGCCACTCGCCAGTGCCGGCGTGCGTACGGTGGAGGCGAGCTGCCGTCGAATTGTGTGACTCGACGAAGAGAGTTCGGGTGGAAGGTAAACAAGCAAACAAACAAACAAACAAACAAACAAACAAACAAACAAACAAACAACAAACAAACAAACAAACAAACAAACAAACAAACAAAAAAAGAACAAAACATAACATAACATGCGGGAACCTTGACTGAAAGCATTTCATAACAGAAACTAAGTGAAAGCAATAAACGCAATGCGAAGCCATTGGAAACGTACAGGGGGTCTTGCATTCACAAAGATTTAGGAATATACAAATGCCATGCAGCTGAACAGAACAAAGGTAATGTTGCTTGGCGTCGCTTGGAAATAGAGTATTTTTTGCATTCCGCCTAATTACATATTTAGTCTTAATTATTAATCCACTTCTCAAATATTATAAGTAGATAAAAAGTGTCAATGGGAAAATTGTAGAGAAAACGAGAAAAACTCCTTATACAGCTTTCTGTTGCTCAATACGTGCTGCATAAAAGTGTTTTTCCGAGCGTGAAAGAAGCCCACGAATAGACGCAAAATGATCGCGCGACTGGCCGCTCGAGGCACTTTGCATGTATTCGAAGGTCTATAATTACTGACGAATGTCTATTTGCAGGTTCAGTTCTTATCGATCTAACAAAGGCATTCGAATGTTCAAACCACAGTATCCTTTTTGCTAAGCTTGAGGCTATCGGTGTATGTGGTCCCTTCCCTTTCACTACTAAATATATATACCTATATAACACAGTTCAGGTTGTGTCTGTTTCTAATGTCTATTCTAGACACCAAACTACTAATATTGGTTTCCCTCAAGGATCCATCTTAGGACCACTCCTGTTTTTTTTATGGTATATGTTTATATGTTTTTATGTTAACCTAACTGCCTGTCGTCCACTGAGTGCGTTCTGTACACTGATGATAATACCATATTTGCCGCTGATAAAAACATTTCACTTCTTGTTAACAAGCCAAATACTGATCTAGAAAATGTTTTGAACTGTTGTAATGCTAACTTTTTAACTATTAATGGCACCAAGACTAAATTTTTTGTATTTTGCTTACATCAACAATATTCGGCATCTTTTCCTTCTTTAAGTTTTGGCTGACACTTTATCTCTCCCAGTCCATGCTCATCTTTCCTTGGAATTTCTCTTGACTGTAACTTGAAATATAAGGATCGCATTTCGCACGTAAAAAAGATAACATACGGTATTCGCATTCTAATTAAAACTCGTTCCTACTTTACACATGACACATTAATCTCGCTATACCACTCATTCGTTCACACTCACATTAACTACGGCATAATATGCTGGGGTAACACTTATAGCACTCACTTGGCATCCCTCCAGATAATCCAGAACCAGTCCATAAGAATTATTACAAGCAGTTCATGCTTTGCTAATGGGAAATCCCTACTACATGAAAACAACATCCTAACCGTTTCATAACTCACCAAATATAACCTCGGGGTTTTATTCTACAAATATATGACCAAGGAACTACCATCGACCTGCTTCTCACCTTCTGACCTGAGAGCTCATAGTAACTAGATTTGCATGAAAAATTTTCTTCTACCGAAAGTGCGTACTAACTACATTAAACAGACTGCGGCATTTTCCTCGACATCGCTTTGGAATACTCTACCACCTATAATCAAAAATGCAAGACATTTATACCAATTTAAATAAGAAATAAAAGCACGCATAATACATACTTACTGATATTGGGCTTTTTTATAATTTTATTCTGTTCTTTTGTACGGTTATGCTGTTAACATCTGTTGTTATTACTCATATGGTATGAACATGTTTTGATATTACTCATACCTCTCAGCTGTGCTACTGTTGCTTCAAACATTGTGTAATACTATAAGTGCCTTTAACAGGAGGTCCCGATACAGTCTTTGACTATGGGACCTCCTTATGCATAATATGCACATGTAATATTTTTCTATTGTATAAATTTTGATTCTGACACCATGTATAATGTCTGTGTGTAATACATGTCTACAGTCCGTATTTGAAGACGTACGCCTTAAATCTCTGTTTCAAGGTGGCTGCGCGGTACAGAAGTGAGCAAGCTCGCCTCGCACCTCGCGCAACTTGACTGCAACTTGAAATATAAGGATCACATTTCGCACGTAAAAAAGATAACATACGGTATTCGCGTTCTAATTAAAACTCTTCCCTACTTTACACATGACACATTAATCTCGCTATACTACTCATTCGTTCACACTCGTATTAACTACGGCATAATATGCTGGGGTAATATGCTGGGCTCGGGTGCCGCTCATTACGCCAGCGTTCCCATACTGCCCCTCGCGCTGAACGCTGGAGGACGTTGAGAGAAAGGGCAATAGTGGCGCTCAGAATGAGGAGGGAAATGTCAGTGGTGGCGCGGGAGGGCGTTGACGGAAATGGCAACGCGGCGCTGGGGAGGATGAGGGTAATTACAGTGGCGGCGCCCTTAGAATGTTCTGGAAACGGCGGTAGCATGCTCGCAGCGCGCTCTCGCTCCTTGTATACATTGCCGCGTGGGCTCAGAGCTTCGTTCCACATTGCTATGGGTCCAGCTAGGCTTTCACATTCACATTCTTAGAAAGTTCTTAGCATCCCCCGTAATTTTTTATTGCACCAAATTACGTTCTATACTCTCATTATGCCGCCTAATGTTTTCTTGCATATTTCCTCACTCCGTCAGACCACACGCTTGACAGTGACGTCTGCCAGTCTTTGGTTTCCTTGAGATGGGCCACGCAAGCATCTCCCAAATTATAGAAGATATGCGCCTAAAAGAAACAAAGAATTACGAGCCGATTTCAAAGTTTCGCTACCAGTGTCAGGAAGGTAAATTGAAAATTACGACGAGAGCTTATTAAAAAGAAGCCACGTGATAAGAATTTTCGTGCTATCTGTACCATTTGTTGTACTGCAGCCTCTCGAAAAATTTAAATGAACTCACGTTGAAATATGTTCTTTTGTTAATTGTCATTTATTGGTGCAGGGGTTATTTCAAATCCGCACCAAAGGGTTCATGGGCTAGCATATGTAATCTCCGTATGCTTGATTGTAGAATATTTAGTCGCGAAATTTTTGGCAGTTATACTTTCTGACGCTTTGGCCCGTTGCCGTTAGTATTGTATGTATTGGATTTATGCTGTAAGAGAAGTCTAATTAAAGAAATAAACCAACAAATTGAATTTGATAAATGAATATTCGTGTGGGGCACGTTGCATGTATAGAGCGTCATACATCATAGCGTCTGTCACAGCGAGGAGGACAGCCTTTCGAAGCGCAGCTCAATGCTAAAGAGAAATTAGCTCGTAGCTGCTAATTCGTCACAATAACGCTTTGTTGGAAAGAACCGCGACGAGATGTGTGCCGCCCGCGTTTAGAAGCCTGCGCATTGTTCGTCCGTTTCGATGGTCTTTAGGCCGCTAGCATTGGTCACTGTCAGCATTCCCTCGCCAAATGAGTATTGCGTTTGCCATAACATTGCTGTATTTATGCCACCGACTTCCTTTTTGAATACCCAAGCAAATTCGAGGAACGGCAATTGGCACGCGGTGTCTCCTTTATGGCGTCAAATACAGCTATTTGTTTCCAATTTCGTCTTTTTTTCATCGCGTTTGTTCTCCTATTAATTATGCTAGTTGTCATTGACTTTCTGTTTTCGTAGAACGACATGTTTTAATTAGCGCTCAGGCTTGTCGATGTGGGCGACGCTTTTGGCCCAGTTCACCTAATAATCGATCTCCACGCCACTGTGACACAAAGGCGCATTTTGCGTTCAGCCTGCTTTGCGCGTTACTTTCCCAAATCTGTAATAACAACGCACCTAAGGCCGCTCGGCACTTCTTTTATAGCCGTCGCACTTATGGGTGACAACTAAAGCTATATAGTGGCGGTCCTTTCGTCTCGAGGCTCTTCACTTCACAAAAGTGAAGGCTCATTTGGCTGGAAGCCAAAGTTTTGTTTCGATAGTCGCATCCTTTCTCCAGACTTCTCCACGAAGGCTGCGCAGAGGCACTATCAGGAAGGGTGCAGACCACGTCATTTAGCTCGCACTGTTGAGGATCACGAGATTTCTTGCAGTCTTTCTGCGCGGCGCGAACTTTCACATTTTTACTTTGTTGTTTTTTGTTTTGTTGTTTAGATTGTTTCTGATCGTCTAAAGTAGTTGGGAGGTCTTCTCAACACAATGACGCCATTTACAAGCACAAATTAAAAAAAAATGCGTTTCGTGTTCTTGTTTTTCAGCCCGTTATTGCCATCTAAAACCGTCAAGTTCATTCCACTGTTGTGATGCGAGATTCAGGACATGACCGCACCGCAAAATGTTGGTACTGAAGACACCACCCCTAAGGCCGTTATCATTTTGGAAATTGAGAGAGAACCGGCTCTTAAGTGCGACCATTACAAATGCCCAGATCATCATTAAATTTCCTAGCCGACGCGATGGGTAAGACCTTGCGACTGATGAAAGCAGACATCGATTAGCTTCCAGAGGATTCGGATCTAGCACTGTACCTATGATACTGTATAACAGTGTTAGTGTTCGTCTCATCCCCCCCCCCCCCCACCTTACACGTCGCAGCCTTCAATGTTCACCTGAACCACTTATAGTGATCATCAGTGCTCCCTTATGGATAGTCTTCTCAGTGTTTCCTTGCAGTAGGACTCCATTTTAGGAAACCATTCGGGAACATATTTAAGGCTTACTATGTCGTAAGATTTACTATAAGCCACGCTTTCTATTCCATGCAAGTAGAAGATTGATGAAGCCCTCAATGATAAAATTGTTAGTTTACAGGAAATTACGTGAGCACAGAAACACGGATAAGCAAATTGAGCTGGTATGAACCCAGCTTAAACGCTGCGGTACAGTCAGTGACCGATGGGTGGCTGAAATTATATGCCCACAGAAAAGTGCTACCAGGCACCACTGTGCGTGCTGGCATGCAGCTATAGTGTCCAGAGGGCTATTAAACGCGGCGCCGCTCAGAAGGTGCGCTTTCCGGACGCCTAACGGTCATTTGCTCATCACTGCATTAGAGGACTCCGGCCAGAGTCCTCTAACGGTGAGGGTCAAGAGAAGGAATTATGACAACTGCCCATCTAGGAAGACACCCTGGGCCAGGTTCACACCTCTCCTTCAGCACAAGAGTTAGAATAATGGCTATCGTATGAACGCTTGCGGATCATGATATCCACTGACAAGACCTGGGGACGGTAGCTAGGGCGCCGGCGTTTCGGGCCGATAGCTGAAGTAAGAAAGATTCTGTGAACCTGACCCTAACTGCAGACTGCCCTTGTGCAAGCATAGCCCCCAGCGAATACTGAGGAATGGGCGTGCTAGAAATGGTGCGAGCGCGAGATGCAGTAGACTCACGGTTCATGGTCAGAGTGACCGACGTGGAGGCCGGCCTGGTCAGGTTGCTGTTGCTCGCTTCGCAGGTGAACACTGCTCCCAAGTGGTCGCGCCGCAGGCTCCTCACGTGCAGCGTGGCCTTCTTCACTCCCTGCTCGCTGCGGTGAAACACGTGGTGCAGGTGCGTGGAACCCTGACGCCATGTCACTCGGGGCTCGGGTTTGCCTGCACAACGAGCCGAACACGCGGCTCTCGTCAGCGACGAAAGGAAATGCTGTGGAAGACGGCACTCAGCGATGGCCTGAGCGCGTATGCCTCCTCGGCATGCGTATTAGTTACGCCCGGCTTCGCTTTACCCGCGAAGATAGAGCCGAGAAAACAATGCTAGTCGGAAAAGGACGGGGAGGGAAGGGAGACAGACAGGAAGACAAAGGGATCCGCGGCGGCCCGGCGGGCAGCGTCGCCCGTCTCCCGTTACCCGCGTAGATGTATATGCGCTCTACCATTGACGTAAGCAGGCGATGGTTGTCTTGGTGGTTGCTCTAAACTAAACGTTGTTCCCTGCGTCCGTTCTCAACAAAGGGTGAAATGGGCTCGAGTTAGATGCTTTACTTCTTGAAAGAAACATGCAGCATACCCTTGTTCTGACGGAGCCTTATATATGCAGCGAGAGCCGATGCGATTCAAAAGAAAGAAACAAAGCCATGAAGTAGGGGAATCAAAAATGTATGGGCTGGAAGCTAAAGTTACGTTGCCGGAGCGGACAGAGAAAAGCATAGAATAAAAAAAGTAAACTTAGTGGATAGCGTAAAGGCACCATACTTTAAACGAGGCTTCTTCGAGAAGTCTACGTATCAAATATTACCAAATGTTGGGGTGAACTTAAGCTGTTCCATAAAGAATCAAATACAATGAGCCTATATTGCAGCAAAGTAATAGAGATGAACAATTCATCAAGCACATCCTGTGGCGACGAACATTGCCATTAAAATTCAATCATGAAAGCAATGTCTGTGCTTCAAGTTTCTCAGCGGGCTTGTGGAGCACCTCCCGCGCATTTTAAGTCTTTTCTTCCAATCATGTTCTCTGTCAGCAACTTTGGAAAGGCAATTTGGAGAAGCCCACAAAAAGTTTGAACAAATGACGCAGAATAACAATTTAACTGAATGAAACCTAATAAGAGATAATAAAATAAAAACATGACATAGAAACCAGGGCATCGATATTATCTGACTACAATGGCCAATTATTTACTAGCATTTTCTTGGAGGGTTGCCACGCGGACACCACCTGTTCAACCACCAACGTTACTGCTTACGCAGTTAGCAGTAACGTTGGTGGTTGAACAGGTAGTGGTTGGTGGTTGAACAGTAACGTTGGTGGTTGAACAGTAAAAAAAAAAAAGTTAGGCCAGTTCCACGGTTATGAAATCTGATGAAACAGCGGAGCTCTGCAAGCGTGGGTGTATAGCGTAGTGGGTATGACGCTCACCTTCGGACCGTGAGTACCGGGGTTCAAATTCCGCCTCGCCCGGAAAGTTTATATTGTTCTTTCTATCTCTCTCTCGCTCTCATTTTCTCTTCCTATCGCCTATAGCAAGTTGTGTTACAATCGTCGGTACAATGCAACCATATGGTTCCCATAAATGCATGTTCTGCAAGCGTGGGTGAATAGCGCATTCGTGCCATGGTCCACGAACTGTCGGCTTTGTCCACGTACTGAAACTATAGATCACTGTTTTATTGACTGTACGGATGCTATATTTTTCTGGGACTTTCTCCAACGGACGCTTAAAAAGGACATTGACATCACTCCATACGCAATTAGGTTCCTACCGTTTAAGATTACTGGCGGTCTTCCCTATGACATGTTCATAGTACTGGGTTTGTATAGCCTATGGAGAGCAAGAATGTGTGATCGCCATGCCGAAAGCCCGCGGTCTACAAGATCATTCTTTCAAGAAAGTGCAGCTTATGTACGAAGTGTGTACGCTGCGTAAGAACCTCCGCCTGACTGGATGCACTTGTTGGACGCATGTGTGTGTTTGCCCGAGTTTTAAGTGTGTAGCTATATCCGCACTGTAATATACCTTCAGTTTTGTTTTCCATGCATTAAAGAAAAAAAAAAGTGGGTGAATAGCGCAGTGGTTATGACGCTTGCCTTCGGACCGTGGGTACCCGGGCTCGAATCCCGCCTCACAAAGAAAGTTCCTTTTGACTTATTTCTTTATTTCTCTCGCTCTCTGTCAGTCTCTCTTTCTTTTTTTCGCTGCACCTCCTCTCCTTCTATGCTCTGCTTTCGCTCTCTCCCACCTCACGCTCTCCCAGCTCGGCGATGCTGCGCAAGACAACGAGACCAACCAAGCGAGGCTTTAACAGTTCCGCTGTAAAATATTGTTGTTTATGAGATATTTCAGCTCTGCTCGTGATAAAAATATTCTGGTTTATTAGGTATTTCAGCTCTGCTGCTCATTTTAATATTGACCTACTAAACAGAAGCCTTTTGACTATAAGATAATCGCCTTAACAAATGTTTCACCTTATTGATGAGGGCGACGTTTTCAGTTATCCAAGGTACAGGGAGAACTTGGGAAAGTCAATTCAACAGCAGCTCTCACTCAAGAAATACCGGAAGAAACGCCAGAATCTTTTGCGGACGTACTGCGAGCGTTTGTGCTCACAGTGCCAAGGCACGTGTCATGGATACAGCTTGTGGTGTATCTCAGTGCAATGACGCATTACACAATATATCTTACAGCTTCTTCTGGATGAGAAGTTGTAAGTTGGTGCAAACTTGGCTTGGGAGCAATGAAAAAGAGATATTAGGACCTGACAGGGCGTCGGAACAGAGAACGTGGCCGAACACGAAGCGGGTGCAGCGCCCCACACACGATCGGCGCACCGCCGGCGATCGGCGGCACCGGGATGCCACTCTTTAATTCCTCAAGCTATGTCTTCTCAGAAGGGTCAAGAGAACGTCAATACTGATGCAGCGTAGCCGCCAGCAGCTCATTACTTCGTGGACCGCGTGTATCACAGAATCATGTCATACGTGATCCGCGGAAAACGACAGGAGTTTGCTTGATCAGGCGAGCGTATTCTAAGATATGCACAAAGTATCGTTCGCAAAGAGAACTTGAAGTTGTGTCTAGTAGCGGCGTGCGAGGCCCAACGCGCTCGGGTTGACTCGATCACGATTATTCTTTAAAAAGTAAGAAACGGTCTTTGAATATTGAGTGAGACGCCAGACTCTGTTGTCCTTATTATTGTAAAGTACGGAGACAAATGTGGGGATATCAAAAAGTAAACGATGCAGATCTATGTTTCTGTGAGAACACACCGCCGCTTATAAGAAGAGGAAGGTAACAGTGCGCTTTTTTTTAAAGCATCTTGGAGAAAGATAGGTGAATGGTCGCCACAATATATGGGATTGTGACGATGACATGAAAAGAATCATGCAACTTAAAAAAATAATTCTGGGCTTTAATGTCCCGAAACTACGGAGTGGGCTACAAAAACACACAGTGGATTTTATGGGCCAGGTGGCTGTGCAACGAAGCAGTAATCTAATCCACTAATCTTCGCATTGCAGATGTCACTTCCTCTAGTTCTCTGCTTCCTGCAAGGTGACCTGGTCAGTGCCCTATTGGACATAAGCGAGAGGAACGTCCCTGTCGATCCTACTCGTTATGAGGACGCCTATGTCACGTCTATCCTCCACCACAAGCATCGCCGTATTCAGATTTGGCCATTATCAATGACTGGGGAGCACCATCGTCGTCGACAGCAGTCTTCAGACAGACTATAATGAGCTTCATCTTGCATCATCACCATGGATCACCACTCTGTGGGCTCGGTTACTGTGCCCTAAAACAGTAATCTAATCCACCTAATCCACGAATATTCACAATCCAGGTCAGTAATGGGCACGCTCTTTTCGCTAAGCAACTACCTTCTTGTACAGCTGCCGATCCCCCAACGCTGTTTTGCTATCGCTGTTCATTGTACGTTCATCGGCACTACTGTTGCTATGTGGAGACATCGAAACTTATCCGGGCCCTGATATAAATGCCGTCCTAGAGAAACTCCAAAAACTAAGTACCCGTTATACAACAATAATTTCCCAAATAAAGGACCTTAAGAAGCACGCCCTTGCAACTAATAAAACACTAAAAGATTTAACCAAGCGAATGACAGCCCTTGAAACTCATTACCAACACCTTGTACCTGTTCAGGCAGAACTGGCCTGTTTGCGACGGGGCACTGTACAAAAGACTCACTTGATTAGTCACTAGAGGCCGTCCTAGATGACGCATAAAAGCGGTCTCGACACAAAAAAAACTCATTTTTTTATGGCTTGCCTGATACTAATTCCTCAGAATCGTTTTAACAGTCCGAACAAATAATCATCCGCCATTGATAAGAACACTTAGGCATAAACATCGACTTAAAAGAAATCATTCGAGCTCTTCGCCTGAGTCACCACTCAACTGACCACGCCCACTCTATCAGTCGTCAAATTCACCTTCCACAAAACGGAAGGATTAACTTTGTTCCAAGGCCGGAAATTTGTAGGCACTAGCTACAGTGTCAGTGATGACATTTTACGTGCCGTCTCTACTGCATGAAAGCATCTGCTGGCCTTTGCGAAAGCGCAATCAACTTCTTTTACACTTTGGTACAAAACGCTCTCGATTTAATCTAAGTGGCTTACTTCCGGTCTACCACTGCAAACCTTGAAAGAGCAATAGCAATTCCATCCCCACGAGAATAAACAAGCTGTTCTCAGAACACCAATATTAATAACTTTCCTTCCTCCGATCTTTAAACCACTTAACGAAGTTTCTTGCAGGAACTCTAACTCGTGTCCAACCTTTCCTGGTCCTCCGATAGTAATTTCTTGATACTAAAGGAAAGGTGGCTTTCATGTGACGTGTGCCGTACCTTATTCTGAAGTACTAGCCAATTTACTGAACTTTCGTGTTTTTTTATAGATCCTGGGAAATTGCGCGCGCGAGGAGTTTTAATCGCCGATTACGAATTATTTATAGTATTTGTAATTATTACCACACGCGACCTAGAAGATCTTTAATTACATTGGCACGCTTCAGCAATAAATACCTACTCTGTGTCTGGTACAGGACACCCCCCCCCCCCCCCCCCATCTTCCCCTTGCCTAAGATAGATATGAAGTGCAAAAATTCTAAGCAATCCAGATGACATCTGACATTATTAGCCGTAGTTATGCAAGAGATTTTGTCAATAGATGCTTTAAGTACGTTTAATCTAACTCAACTCGTTACCGAACGAACGCGTGTCACTGTTAGCTCAGAAAATATCCTCGACTTGTTACAAACCACTGAACCTGAAAATTTGCTGCATAATCTACCTTCAAGAAATAAGCGATCATGAAGCCCTGCTCGCTGCTTTCAACTTCTAACCTAACGCGTTGCTTATTTCACCGGAAAACAATTACGTTGTACGACAAATGAAATGATTGAGGCTATCAACAATGCACTTAGTTGTTATTTGCCCCTTAATACGCACACACACACACACACACACACACACACGCACACACGCACACACACACACACACACACACACACACACACACACACACACACACACACACACACACACACACACACACACACACACACACACACACACACACGCTTAGTTTCAAATAGGGAAAAATAACACCTAAGTGCATTGTTGCAGTTGTTATCCACGCACACACACACGCACGCAGACACAATTAAATTCTGGGGTTTTACATGCGAAAACTATGATCTGGTTATGAGGCACGCTGTAGTTCCCTGGGAAACTCCAGATCAATTTTGACCACCTGGGTTTTTTTAATGGGCACCGAAATTTATATACATGAAAGTTTCAGCATTCCGCGTTCATCTGACACCTGTGATTTCGAGCTCAGCAGTGCAATGTCACATTCACTGGACTACGGCTGCGGGTGAGAGAGAGAGACAGATGTGTATTCGTGTCAAATTTAAATATCGAAGCCGACCCGCCGTGGTGGCTTGGTATCTAGGGCGTTGCGCTGCTAAACACGAGGTCACAAGATCAAATCCCGGTCACGGAGGCCGCATTTAGATGGGGTGAAGTGCAAAAACACCCGTGTGTGACGCATTTGGTGCACGCTAAAGAACCCCAGGTGGCCAACTTTAACCGGGAGTGATAAAGAATTATATCGTGTTTTGGCATATAAAACTCCAAAAGTTTAATTTTGTCTGACATGGCTAAAACCCTTTTCGCCACTGATGCCTAACAATGGCAAGATGACAGCAAGCTGTGCGTCCTCACTACCGCTGACAGCTACATATATTGGATTGTCAGAACACGTTCTTAAGCACGTCTACTGGGCTGTTTTTACATGCGCTCTCTAACTCGTGTAAAAACAGCCCAATAAGTTTACTCAAACGAATGTTCTGAATAACTTTACGTTATAGCGCCCCTAATCTCTGTTTCGTTAGGAAAGCGAGCCCTCAGCCGCGCTGGCACTGACTACCATTGAAGTGAACTACTGCTTTTAAACGTATGCAGAAGCACGATGTCTCATACAGCGCTGTACACACGCTGCCAATTTTAAAGTTTTTGTTAGTGGTCTGCACACTGGTATGATTAAAGCACCGTCTCCCGAAGAAACGGCAACAAGGATCTGCTTGTGAGCGACAAAGCAAACGGTACAACAAGAGTCACCCTTGCCCTTTCGGGGAAAAAAAAAAAAAGACGAGTTGAAGGGTGGTCCGCGGAGCTAACTGTACGGCGAAGAGTTCCGCTTCGCTGCTTCCGGTTAGTTCACGCTTTTGTTAATTTTTGGATTGCAGTTTCAACTTCGACATGTTCATAACTGCGACATATGTGAACAGCAGCTGAAACATGGACGCATTTTCACCAGTTACTCTAGCAGATCGGTAGTGGGGCGCAACTGTATCGTTGGGTCTCCATTTGTGAGAAGCACGCGTTGTCATAGTATCGCGTTGGGAGGCACAATGGAATGCGTCTTTCTTTCTGTGAAAGCGATCGTCATCGCTATGAAAGCGCACAAAATTGTTGCACGCCGATCGGCACCATCACTCAGATTGGGCTCCACCACAACACACACAGCAGGGACGTTGACGTGTGAGAAGAGTATTTTTAGCAGTTCCGCGTGCTTATGCTCGACGTCTTTTAACGTGAAACATGCAGAAACCAACGAAGTACGTCGGTCGTAATACCACAAAAACTGCTGGATCTGTCTAATGTACCCGTAAAGAAGTTGAGGGGATAATTCCGACGTACCTTTAGCCCCAGTCGTTAAAAATTGGCCCTTCGCCTGCTCCTAAACGACTCTAGCCACTTAGAATTGCAACTATCGCTTGACACGGTTGGCTTAAACTAGCAGATGAACGTGTTGTGAAATGTTTGTGAATGGAAGCACTTCTATATTGCGTAGTTAGCCACCAATGTTTGACAGATTGTACAGTGAAGAGTGAGGAATCACGCATTGGCGTGATTTGTACTATTGTACTATAAGGGGAGTACTTGACTAAACCACCTCAATTTCGAACACAACATATACAATGAACCTCACCGAGTATCCGTTCTCTGTCCCCCCAGCTTAACGTTATTTATCTTTCTTTCACCCCTGTAAATGTCATACTAGTCACAGTCATCCGTTTACGGTTGCAGGGCGCAAAAATAAATGCCGTTTTGCCTTTGATGAAGATATGCACTTATAGGTCGCTCCTTTCCCACAAAAGAATAAGATGAACCCTTATTTACCTACATAATATAAAAACGACGTGAAGGACGGGATCAAAAATGAAAAGACAGAATACGGCATTGGACAGAGTGGCAACCAGGCGCGGGTGGCATGCCCAAGTGTTCATCGTAACAGAGGCAGCTTCACTGCGACGAGCACAGCAACGCCGAGCGATTTCCGCCTTGATAGCGAAAAAGCGTAGTGAATCGAGTGCCATTTTGCGCGCTGTATAAGCTCCACCATCCTTTCAGTGCGTCAAATTGTAGAGAACTTTCGATCAAATCTGTACTTATATCCTTTATCGAGAAATGAAAAGCAAGCTTTGTTAAGCATCAATACTCAAACTTGATCCTAACGGCGTGCTCCCGTCGAAACGGCTCCGAGAAAACAAACACACTTGCTTCCGAGACCCGCGCTGAGCAAACGCGCAGGGTAATTACTGTTGACAAAGCCATGAGAGCGCTAACCACACACCGTTTGAGGCGTATCGCGTGACGTGTGCTGCACGCCTTATCATGAGACGTGTCCGTGCAAACACGTTCTTGCTCGTGGAGCTAAACGACTTCTCTATGTCGCCGTATAGTTGGAGATTAGTGCTCTGGTCGGACTACTCTGGTCGGGCTACTTACTGGGCGCCTAGGTCGCCATTACGGCCAGGTCCGCCTTGTCGCGCTTGACTTACTGCGCGCTTGTAGAAGCTTCAATGTGGCTTAGTACGGCTCAGTCTCGACTGATGTTACAGATCAATAGGTGAAATATATCTCTTTGCAGAGGTGAGCACGAATAGAAGACGTACTGCTCTATAGCAGTCGAAGGACTGCTGCCAATATTTTTTTTTGCCTCTGTCGCTTGCAGGAAGTCATTCTTTTTTTCCCCCAAGAAAACTTGACTCCAAACACGACAGTCCACGCGTAAGGCAGCTGGCACTGCAGTCACCTACGTGATGTGTGGAGGGGCGGACGTGGAACTTGTTCGTGCGTCCACGTGTCTGTTGCGTAAGACTCGAGTTGACGTGCGCTTGGCTGCGGCCGCTAGCTGCTAATGAATTCTCTTTGTGGACGCGCATGGTTAATAGTGACGTGACATAACATTCATTAAGTATGAGCGCGTGCTTGTGAACTGATTACCATCGTAGAAAAAGATTGTTTTAAGCGTGCAACAACACATAAATAACACGCCTGTCTCTATAACCTTTGCGACAGGCATCAATACGGTAAAATCATTAGAGAAGTCGGAAGTTATCGCAGCAATAGCAAGCACTGTATGCAATTCGCTTTTTACAGTTTTTTTTTTGTCTTTTTTTTGTCTATATCTTTTCTTGTGATTGACTTTTAAGTTTGGTGATACCGCAATCATTAGTTCTTATCTTGTGAATAGGGGTGTTCGAACAGTGAAATTTCTGAGTGGGATCGAATGCGATTATTAGATAAAAACCGCCGCCAAATATTGAATTGAATAACGAATATTTTCTCAATTTTAGAGCAACATAAAATATGAAGTTTGCATGGAGTCCGTCTGGTAAAAAAAGAAAGAAAAGAAAACAAAAATCAGGCTTATATACATTAAAGCACCCACGTCATGCCGTTCGCAATTAGACATACGGGCAACTGAGGAGCTTGTAAAAGATACACAACGGTTTCAATTATCTGGATCACCATGAAAATGATAGTAATGGAACAAGGGGACCGCATGTTACTAGATGCACGTAGATGTGACGTTCTTGCTCAAGGAGAGAATTGTGATACTAAACAACATCGCACATTACTTTAAAGCGATGCAAACACGGTAAGACTGGCCACATAATAAATCCGAAGAAAATCGTATATAGGATGCTTAAAAGTGAGCCAGTCATATTTAATGACAGCAAATTATTCAGCAGAAATTATTTGCCCCGTGCGCTCGCTCCGAAACTGCTGCTTCTGCGCAACAGCAGCAGCTCTCCTGTAGCATAATCATTCGGAACAGTCCTCACGCCGATCGTTCTGCCTCCCTATAGAGACTCCACTAAGTGTTTTTATCCATTTTATATTAAAAAAGAACATTCGACAACTTCGAATAGGGAATTTTCGAATCTAGTACGAATCGAATAGCAGGGAATAACAATTCTTATTCAAAATTTCGAATATTTGCACACCGCTACTTCTTAGTCTTCGTGCTTTTATTACAAATATATTTCAAATTCAAAGAAAGATTCCTGTTTTCTTTAGTTTTTGTTTCTGAGGCTTAACTTCATTTAGTGTTTTTCTTTCGTTTTTATCGTCTTTGTTGAATTTCACTGCTCCGTAGCGGAAATAATGCAGGGCTGGGGTGGAGCACCTGCCAGGCCGAATTTGGCAGAGCTAGACGGACCTGTATATTATCCTTATCATAACAAGCAGCAGCATATTGCAGCAACACTAACATTATTCGAAGCGTAGTCGTTTTATATATATATATATATATATATATATATATATATATACATTCGCTTCTTCACATTCCTCCTAAAATAATACAGTGGACGCCATATAAAGTAAGGCAAATGACAATGTAATACTAAAGCATATGTTTATTTTGTGTAATGCCTTTTTAACAACTCAACCACTTATCCTTGCCGTGAAACCAACTGCATATTACCTGTTTACCTTTCTAATTTATCAGAATAAACAGACTTATCGAAATCAAAGAATTGCTTTGCCAACCGATCCTATGTGGATGTTTATTATCACCATGCTTATACCTATAACTATACCTATAACCTATACACACACTGTGAAACTGAGCTGCATGTTCAAACCATCACTATTACAGCTTGCGAAGGTTTATCTCGAAAGGATGCCTAAAGGAATGCGCGGGAAAAGTCTCCGAGTGCTACTACACCTAATGTTCGCAAGTTCACCAGTCCTTCGAAACACGTATACTCCACAAAACGGTAAGCAGATGTTATCATAGCCACTGTCGTCTCAATGCGGAACCGATGTCCGCATAATGGAGTAAGAATGTGAATGAGCTGGCCCTGTTTGTTTACAGAGAGAGATTTTCACGCAGAAGCGTTTTTAGTGGATTCCGTGCACCCGAAAAAAAAAAAAAACAACTGCGCCGCCTCGTGAGAGTATTCAAAGTGAGCGTCCCATTAGGGTGCGCGCGCAGCGCGCTACGTAGAGCCGAAGCGGCAGTGAGAACCGCGGCGGCAACCACTCTATCTTCCTGGTCGGCGTAATGTGCTCCAGGATTTATTATTTATTTTACATACTGCAGCCCTACACGGGCGATAGCAGGAGTGGATGCAACAGAGGATTCACATAGAACGAACATCAACACGAATGTTACAAAAACACTAGGTAATAGAACAAGGCATACTAGAATCAACTGCAGAAATAAAATCATTATGCGGAAGGGAACGCACATTACCAGGCAACACAATCAAAAGGTCAATTGCTCCGGGATAAAACCTGTGCTTAAATGCATTATTGCGTCCGTAGAAAGGTTGCAGATTAAGTTCGCGGTAACTTCTGGTAGAAGTTTTCTTGGCGAATGTTAAGTGCACACAGTTTGGTAGACTAGAGGAAGAATCAATGACATACAGAAATTTTTGGGATTCCACATCGCGGCACGCCAAGAGTGGTGTGAAGTTCAAGGAAAGAATAGCAGCAGAGGGTGACAAGTATTGGTCGGGTCTGTGGCTTAAAAAGCGCATAGATCTTTACTGCACATATTCAATTTTGTTAACATCACACTGGTTGAAAGGGCACCAAATAACAGAGCCCTACTTAAGTACAGGACGGATCTACGTTTTATATAAAAGTAGCTTCGTATCTTTCGGAGCAGCACAAAGCATGCGCTTTATATATCCAAGTTGCTTGATTCGCTTTACCGGTTAACACACGTACCTGCTATGACCATGATATGGTGCGTGTAAAAACAACGCCAAAGCATTTATACAAATGCACTCTAATTAACGAGGGTTTGTTGAATGAATACTCAAAATACAGCGTGGATTAACTGTTTGTAAAGGACATTACTACCGTTCTAGTGAAATTTATATTCATCTGCCAGGTTTCACACCAGGCGCAGAACATGCAAAAGAGTTGCCAAGCCTCTGGTGGTCCTCTGTGGTCTTGATTGCATCATATATCACACAATAGTCAGCATATATAGACGGACCTTAGAAGTTATGTTATTTTGAGGTCATTAATGAAGATGAGAAATAATAATGGGTCGACTTCTGAGCCCTGTGGGACATCAGACGGTAGAGTAGCGGTAAAGGAGTTCACAGAATTAAAGCTAACATATTGTGAGCGATTTGTAAGAAAGCTAGAAATCCAGTCTGTTAGTTGAGGGTTTTTGAGAATAGCTCTGAGTTTTAACAGGAGCTTGGAGTGAAGCACGGTATCGAACGCCTTCAAGAAATCAATGAAAATAACATCGACCTGAAGCCCGAGGTCTCGTGGATAGGAAACGTCATGTGTAAATACACCTAGATTGGTGAGTTGGTTTGACATGACAGTGATGTAAAAGCGCTTAATAGCGCATATGCCTCGTCTTCACCTATTGTCCTCGTCTTTTAGGCGCATTTACATCACCGTCATGTGTAAATTCAATGAGTTTGGTTACAATACTATAAACACGCCTGAAACCATGTTATACGTTAGACAGCAAATTGCTAACACCAAAAATGTAAGCGATATGCTTGTGAATAACGTGTTCAAGTATTTTCCAGGAATAGGATGTCAAGAAAATGGGTCTGTAATGACTCAAGGTATGCTTGTCACCAGATTGCAACCGAAACAAAACTTTAGCTAATTTCCAAGATGAGGGCACCACGTCAGATATATAGATTTTTGAGAAGTTACTGTCAAATACTGAGCCGTCCATACAGAGTAGCGAACAAAAAAGGAGTTAGGAATTCCATCGCGCCCAGTGCATTTCTTAGTCTCCAGGTTGAGAATAAGAAAGAACCCCAGGTGGTCCAAATTAAGCCGGAGCCCTCCGCTATGGTGTGTCTCATAACCAGAACTGGTTTTGGCACGTAAAACCCCAGAAAGAAGAACAGAATAAGCTTAAGTATACCTGATGTGCTGATTGCAACATCGGTAATAGAGCAAGAAGAGGAACTAAAGGAGGGAATATCAGCATTGTCACATGTAAAAAAACGAAATGATAGTAGTAATTAAATGCATTAGCGATGCTCCATGAGTCAGTGATGATTTCATCCTTAAGCATGAAGGAAGTGCTACACGACGTACAGCTGCAGCGGAAAAAGATTAGCACAAGTGAACGATCACCCGCGCAGATAAATTGCGGTGCGTGACGTTGTTCCCTAGAACACCAAAAAACGAGCGTGCCAAGCACCCCCTCTTTGAAACATGAATCATGTCGCACCTTAGATACCAGTGTGCACGGGAACAAGAGCGTCGCATACCGCAATTTCCCTGCTCCTGTCGTCGGCCACTTGCGCTAATCTTTTTCCGCTGCAGCTGTACCAGGCAAGTCTGATCGCCAAAGCTTTCGCGGGTTGTTCCGTAATAAATTGGATAATTCTACCTGGAAATAAAAAAAAAATTGTTGCCATGTTTGTTTTAAGACGAAGTTCTTCCTTCGCAGCGTTAAATCATGTCAGGCTATCAGGATCATTGTAGCTTTTTGCCTGTATGAGTCTTCTTACTCGGCGTGAAAGTTGAAGTAGGTCTCGGTTCACCCAAGGAATTCAGATGTTTTCTTCCTTTTTTTTAAGCAGAACAAAGCACTGAATGCACAATTTCACCAGAGTCTCGAAAGCGTTTACCAAGGTACCAGTACCACTGCTTCGACTGATGTCTTTGAAATTGTGAAAAAAAACAGGAGAGATGTGTCGTCAGCATGATTGAACTCATAGAAAATAGTAAGATGAAATCGTTGTTTTGGAAGGGAAGAAGAGATATAAAATAGTACAGCATTGCGATCGAAAAATTCGATCGATTACTTCGCAGGTGAAGCCATTCCCTGAAAGAGCAGAACTTAAAAAAACAAGGTCAAGAAGGGAATCGCTTCAAGCAGGGCCCTCGACAATTTGGCTCAACCCGCCAGACAATGAAAAGCTAATCAGTTCAGTACCTATTGAAGCACTGTGACCAGAAATTGAAAGTGTACCCCGATAAACACTAGGCACCACAACAAGATCAGTGGGCACGGCGCAAGCGTCGGGAGCAGTGCATTCACTATGCGACACTTTTTTCTTGTTCAGGTCTTGCTGGTGTCAACCGACGCAGCAAGTTCACCCGCTTTGGTCACACCGTCTGCAATCATCGGATACAAAATCAGCGATGACAAGAAGGAAACAAACACGTGCATCAACCTCGACCCGGCATCGCTACCATCGAACCATGGCTTTGTAACGTCACCAAGCACAGCTATAAAAGAGATACCCTTCATCGACAGCACCAGTGGGCACGGCGGAAGCGTAGGGAGCAGTGCATTGTCTATGCGACTGTTTTTTCTTGTTCAGGTTAGTCATCATCATTCAATCCGCAGTGATGATCGCTGCTTGGTGATCTTGCCGTGCCCACGTAGATGTGCACGTATTTAGTGTTTCTGTATATGCAAACTTCTTGTGTGCGGAGATGTTGAGGGAAATCCCGAATCAACAGTGGAAAAAATGTTTCAGACTATTATTAATGGGCAGCAAGCTGTCGGTTCTGATATCGTTGAGATCAAAACTCGCCTGGAAAAGACAGATTCAGCCATAAAAGCTTTTGTGAGTGATTAGTAGACTTAGAAGACAAGTTCAAAGAGTTGCAAATTAATAGTTGTGTCGTGGATGAATTAAATGCACCTGTGACTAGTAAACATGGTGCGCTCAGGTCCCAGCAAACAAAAATAGTTGACTTCGAGCATCGAAGCCGTAGGAGTAATCTTGTTGTGTTCGCCATTCCAGAAGAACCAAACGAATCTAAAGCTGTCTTGCGTAACAAAGTCATTAAAAATGTCTTCGAGCAAAAATTGGAAGTGCGTATCAATCGCTAGAATTCATAGACTAGGAAAACCTTCCGAAAAGCCGCCTATAATTCTTTATTTTCAAGATAATAATGAAAAGTAGGCAGTCTTGCGGAATGCAAAAAAAATTGAAAGGAAGTAGCATAAGCCTTCAAAAAATGACTACTGCGCAGATACGCTGCGAAAAAGGAAATTGCTCTGGGATGGTGCGAAGCAAGATAAGGATATGGGCAGAAAGGTATGGCTCCTACAGGATAAGATCCGCATTGACAAACAACTGTATTATTGGGACGACACTTATAACTCGCGCAAGGCAATGACGAAGACGAACACCCTTATCTCCACAAGCTATCGACTAAAGGATCGTGAGTTTCGTCTGCTTGTATTTAACGCTCGGAGCATTGTGAATAAAATAGAAAAATTGGAAACACTTTTTTGTCACATAATCCTCAAATATGTGTTATAACTGAAACTTGGCTTCATGATCAACTTGGTAATGACGAAGTTGCGCCGCCGAGCTACAGGCTGTAAAGATGTGATAGGAGTTCCCGTGGTGGTGGCGTTGCGGTGATAACAAAGGATAATATTGAAGTTACTGTTGCTGACCAAGTCTGTGATCATGAAAGTCTACTTCTAAGGGTGTCACTACAAGGTGACCCGTTTTTAGGGGCGAAGCTCCTTATAGCGGCACCCGTTCGTCCCCGTCGTCGTAGTAGTAGTGTGTAACCAGTCTGAGAAAAATGAGAAAAAAAATTCCGAAGTTGTGTCCGTAACGCGGAATCAAACCAGGGACCCCTCGCTTCCGAGCGCGCGGCGTTAGCCCACTACGCCACGAAGCGGACATGGACACACGCACCACGATGGCAATAAATACCCAACATTAACGAAAGGCCGCGTTTCTAGCGCGTTTCTAACGCGTTTGTGCTAGCGCGTAACGGCCCGTGTAAGAAGCTGGTGTAAGACGCTGTGGCCTCTCCGCCTTACCTTCAACGCCTTTCGAACGCGCTGCCCAAAGCGGTGGCAAGTCAAGTTCAAGTCGAGGAGCGTTTATGAATACGGGGAGTATACTCTCTCAGCAGTCATGTGATGGCGTCGGCAAACGCGGTGCACGTTCCGGCATGTGTAAATGGCTGCGTAAGACGCTGTGGCCGCTCCCCCTTACTAGAGAGTACTGCACGTTTCTAACGCGTTTGTGCTAGCGTCCCCTTAAGCGGGAGATCCGATGATTCCCTCCGGAGCTTCGCCCACTCATCATCATTCACCCGGTGGATATGCTGTGATTTTTGTCTGCGCTGTTTACCGACCTCCAAATGCTGATGACTTGTTTTTGAGCAGGCTATATGATCACAAGCTAACATTTCGTGACAAAAACCTAATTATAACCGGAGATTTTAACCTGCCATCGATTGATTGGAATAACATGCAGCATGGATATTCTGTAGCGGCTGATGCCTTAATTGATCTAATGCTTACTTTTAATCTTGATCCGATTGTGAGAGCTTACACACGTGAAAATGCAATTCTAGATCTCCTATTTATTTCTGAAAAATTTAGCTCGGGAACAGTACAGGTTGAACCTGAAATTTCAGACCATAACCTGATATATTTCTGCTGGACTAATATACGGAGATGCAAAAGGAAAAAATTCCTCCAGCTACAGTAAAAGACTATAATAGAGCCGATGACACAGCAGTAATCGATTGTTTAGAAGAGCATCTTGTTGTTAGCACCAACAACGTTGAAAGTTTGTGGAATCAGTTTCATTCAGTGGTTAAGTTCTGCATTCAACATTTCATACCGTCAAAATAACTGTAAAAGCACGATACAAACCCCTGGATTAGTCGGGATATAATACACACCAAAAGAAAAATTAAGCGCCTGAGAAATAAGCAGAAAACATTCACTCCACAATTTATGAAGCTAAAGCATGATCTGCAAAGTAAAACAAGCAAGAAGCAACTTTTTTAGCAATACTATTCCGACTTTATTAAAAGTGATCTTAGCAAGATCTGGCACTACCTTGATCAGTCAAAGTAAAAGAGAGATTGAGAAAGTCAAAAATGATGATAAAATTCTGGATGACCCAACTTCTATTGCAGAGACGTTTAATCAGTACTTCAAACCCGTTTTTTCAACGCATGACGAATATAACCAGCCAAATGTTTCTCCTGTATTAGAAAATGAGTTCGATATAACTAGTGAAAGGGGTTCTTGCCATGCTATTGAAGCTATGTAATAAGAAGTCCACTGGCCCTGACGGACTGTCAAATGCATTTTTAAGGCTTTACGCTCAACAAATCTTAAATTATTTTACCATAATGTTTAACTTTTCAATAACTTCTGGTGTCGTACCAGCTGACTGGCGTATAGCTCGTGTGGCGCCTGTCCATAAAGGCGGTGATCGGCTACTTCCTAAAAATTACCGTCTTGTTTCTGTTACTAGTAGTTGTTGCAAGCTTTTGGAACACATAGTCGTGAGTTTTATTCAGGAATTCGTTATTAAAAACAATATTTTGACTCGCCATCAGCACGGCTTTCGAAAGGGTCTATCTACAACCACACAGCTTATTTCGACGGTACACGAGATATCGAGTGTACTTGACCAGACCGATCAAATTGAAATTCTGTTTTTAGACTTATCGAAAGCCTTCGATAGAGTGCCTCATGGAAAATTATTGTATTAGAGTGCATAGGGTTACCTTTGTACATTATTCAGTGGATTGCCTCGTACCTAGCCGATAGAAAGCAGTTTGTGGAAATTGATCATTGTCCGTCTAGTGCGCTGTCTGTTACCTCGGGCGTTCCACAGGGGAGTGTTTTAGGTACGCTATTGTTTCTTCTTTATGTTAATGATTTGGTGGACGTAGTGCCTCATGATGTATCCATAAGATTGTTTGCTGATGATTGTGCTCTTTTTAAGAAAATATCATCCACAAATGATCATTTCTTGTCGCAAAAAACTCTTTTGGCAATCCATGATTGGTTTATGCGTTGGGGTATGGCGCTGAATTCGGAGAAAACTGTACTTTTAGTTGTCACAAAGAAAAAATGTCCTAGTTCTTTTTCTTATCAACTCCATAACCAGCCTGTATTAGAAGTTTCCCTATATAAGTACTTAGGCGTGACTCTAACTAAAAAGCTTGCTTGGTCAGAGCATATATTGGACATTCTTCATCAGCCCTGCGGAAGCCATGGTTCCTTAAAAGAAAACTTAAACGTGCTCCAGTTAGTACCAAAATGTTAGCTAAGAATACATGTATTCAGTCAAAACTAGAGTATGCTGCCGAAGTTTGGGATCCGCATTATAAGAAGGATGTTATGCAACTCGAAAGAGTCCAAAGAAAGGTGATAATATTTATTTTTGGTAGATACAGAAGGCACGATTCGCCATCCTTATTGATGCAGAAGTACAATGTACCGATTCTCGAGGCTCGCCGGAAATTTAGTCGTCTTGGGTTTCTTTACAATTGTCTTGCAGGGAAAACTAAATTAATACTTCCAAATTGTATAAAAGCTTTAACTAAAACGACAACTAGACATAGCCATGAATACTATTTATCGCCAATTTTCGCTAGAACTGGCGCACACAAGTACACCTTTTCCCCCAAACAGTGTCTGAATGGAATTCTTTGTCCGGAAAGATTTTTGAATCTGCCGAATTTATGAAGGTACTCGAGTCTCACATTGTAAGCTTCGATGGTTGAACATTGTTACGGTCTTCGTGTTCGTTTGATTTTTGTTGTTGTTGATCTTCGTTACCTTGTATGTATCCTTTGTAGCCCCACCTGCTAGGGCCAAATTACTGGCCTGCAGTATTGTGCATATAAATCGATAAAAAAACATATCCCATGATTATCAAGTTCAGAATGTGGATACTATGGCTGTGCACAAATTCATTGAGCGCGTGTAGATTGTCGCACGAGTAAGTTGGCGGGCGATAAAAAAAGGTATCACTATAGTTAGTTATTTGCAGGTAAAGTTTGCTCCAGACTGATTCAGCATTTGCAAGTCCTGAAATAACAGAAAATTTCAGATCAGATTGAAACAGGAGGGCTACACCACAACCAATGCTGGTGGGGAGGGGGGGGGGGGTAAATTACGAGTCCAGTACACCGTCATCACGGTCATGCCGCCGTGTTTCGGTTATACACACAATATGAGGCAAATACGAAGTTGTTAATGGCAGAATATCACGCAATTTGTTCAGAACAGTTCGAGCAAGAGTACGAGTTTAAGTTTAGTAAAGTAAGCTTCTCAACGGGCGGATGAGGTAGTCAACGAGACGAGGAGGGTAGGGAATTTGGAGCGTGATTGACTCTTACAAGACTGTTAGCAGAGACAACAGAACTAGCGACAATACTGGAGACCATACAGTGGGAGATGAGACACAATACAATATGGAGACAATACAACTAGCGCAAAAGAGACGAGGCGTCTAGGGCGAGACACAGCGCGAGCGTCCTTAGCTGCGTTCTTTCGGTTCCGGAAACATGCCATGTTTGCGCTGCGCACATTCTATTGATCCTTGAAAAAGCATCAACCGACCCGAATTTTGTTTTTATCCTGGGCGAGAACAAACTCTACATAGCAGCTGAAAAACTCTTTATCTCCGGTGAGAGAGCCTACATTAACTCTATAGCTGCTGCCAGCAACCTGTTCAATGTGAACTCCATGATGTTGAGTCAAGCCCCACGACTAGCTCGCAGTCGTCGCGCACAACGTTTCTCAATCTCCGCACCGTTCACTGAGCCAAGCGCAACAGCGCTCGTACAAAGTAGAGGGCTTTGTTTGTAGCAACACCAGCAGCGACAGTAGTAGGGGAACGCGTGGACGTGGTGCCGAAATTACGGCTCGCCCAGTGACAGGAATCGGCTCGTTCGAGGCGCTGCTTCTGGCTACAGAGGCGAGTCGTCCAGGCGGAAAGAGAATTCGAGGTATAGAGCGCAAAATTCGGCTCGATCCACCCTTTTTTTCCTCTCGGTGCGCGCGTGTCTTTATATATCGATGGCAAGTGGCGACGCTATATAACTAAAGAGGGGCTCCGTAAAACGCCAATAAAAGCACCAGTGGAAGCCGGGCAAAACAATGACGGGGAGCCATTCGCCGAGCGCAACTAGTGCACTTCAAAAGAGGCGCGGCGGTGCTTTGTTGAACTTGGCGCCAAGCCGGTCGTGGTGGGAACGTGCCGCGCACACCGATACTGGCACAATGCGGGGAGAAGGCGGAAGAGTTTCCGGTATAGCAGCACTCGGCACCGCCATCGGAGTCGCTGTCGGGTTTTTGCACCCCCCCCCCCCCCCCCCTGCTCGCCCTATTGTCGAAGGACGGCGCGCGAGGCCCGAAAATCAAGATACAGAGAGAGAAACCCAAGGCCGATATTGGAAGAGAATGTATGCACGGCTGGATTGCGCAAGGCAATGCGAGGCGCAGTTCGCGCGACTGCTTCTCTCACGGCGCGTCAGTTACGGGGCCTGTGCAGCGATTGCGACGCACGCACTGGAGCATCATCGAATAAGTAGTCCTTAGCGTTCGCTCGGGCAACTTCCCGCCTTTATAAAGTGCCGGAATAGATAAACAAACCCAAAGATAAATGTAAGTTTTCCTCTCTGTAACTTCTGACATGAAAGAATAAAATTGTTAATGGGTTTAGTGCTGCCATTTTTGAACTCATCACTGAAAGCGTCTCGCCAGGCAAGGGATAGATTCACAAATGAACAGAACCAAGAAATTTCTGTCTTGTTATCAGGATGGTAAGCCTGCTGAAGGGTCATGGCCGTGTGCGTCGATGGCACAGAAAGCCATGAACGCGCTATTGCAGTACCTCAAGTCGACAGGTCTTGGCGACTGCTTGTAGACTCGTGTGCACCTTCAAATGTGCACGACACTGGTCCCTTTCTCTCCCTCTTTCTCTTTTCATCCCGATATTCCTTTCCCATGGTATAGGATAGCAAACCAGACCTTTCCCTGGTCAACCTACATTCTTTTCCTCTCGTGTTTCTCTCGCTCTTTTTCTCTCTCCTGCTTCAGGTGGCGGTGCAACTTCACCGGGTTTACTAGGGCCAGCCGTTGATGCTCCTTTCAGTGAGCATCAACGGCTGCGACGACTGCTGTGGGCAACCTATTATGGCCCTTAGCACAACCAACTCTCTCAGAGTACACATACGCCACTTTTTAAGCATCTAGGGCTAATTAACAATCGTCGTTCGTAAGTGCGCTTAGCCAGTGCCTGGTCGCGCCTTCGCTAATATGATGTCTAGCATCAGGATGGGCTGAAATTTTCTCTTACGAACAATAATATCGTAAGAACTTTTTGTAAATATGGGCCCGGCTTTTACGAAGAGTTCTAGCGTAAGAACCTTCTGTGAATACGGCCACAGACGCATGTGTTTACTCTTGCTGCAAGATGCGTGAGATGGCTGCATGCACAGTTACACCAACGGATGAGTTTCATCCGCATGTTGCTGAGGTGCTTATATCCTTGCGATCTAAATAGTAACAATTCTGTTCATTGTGTTGCACATGACGACATCATAGGTGACTGAGTTTGCTGTTTTCTTTACAGCGGGTAATTATGTCACGAAAGAATCGCTAGAAGAATGGGCTGTCTTTCGGGTTTATAAGCCAGCCCTTCATTGCCTGCTATCATGGCTATACGTCAGGGGACCTACTACCATTTAGTGTCCTCCATTTAGAACGCTAACCATCGTCCTTTTGATAATGGCCACAACATCGTTTTTGCAATGGCTGACGGGTCATTGCCGCGTATATGGTAAAAACCTAGCGGATAGTGTCGCTCGGTCGCCACACGATGCTGACCAGACAGTACGAATACCTGTGTCTAGAGCAGACCCTGTAAGACAACTTGCATCATTGGCTCCTAGCGTCATGCTAGTTAACTGAAACTCCTCCATTTTCTTCAACTGTCCTCTGCGAATTCCTCATCATTCCCTGAAGCACCGTCTACCACAAGATATCTCCTGTTGTGATGCAACATTATTGAGTCGCTTGTGACTGGTAGTGGCCTTCACAAAGAGCTATTCGTTCCACATAGTATGCTGCCTTTAATTCAGCTCTTGATTCTTGCGGTGCTGCAATTATTGCCGTACCTGAAACTTGGTTGCACTCCAACATTCAGGATCACGAAGTTTTCTCGAATGTCTGGCGTTTTACAGTTTACCGCTGTGATGGCGCATCACGGCAGGGTGGTGTACTGGTAGCCATTAAAAAGCGTTTATTGTCACGACTTATTCTTGTGGATTCACAAATTAAATGTGTTTGGGCACATGTCGAACTGGGCTATCGTAAATTTGTCTTTTCTGTGTGTTATCGCCATTCTTCGTGCTCGGCAAATTTTTTTAGTGACTTGCATGACCTACTCGGCACAATTTGCTCTAAATTCCCAAATGCCCTTTTTTTTTCTTGCAGGAGACTTTAATTTCCCAAACGTACAATGCTGTTCAGTTCCTCCTGCGCCCCAACCCCCTTCTGAATCCAACGAGTTTTTGAACCTTTGCTTATTGCTTCTCTTTCGCAGCTAATCTCTAAGCCAACCAGAATTACAAAAGAAACGGCTAACCCGCGCGTCTAAGTATTAACGTTCTGCCCTGAACTCCCATTAAATATTTTGTATTTGGCTGCCTTAAGTGGCCCCCTACTTCAGGAATTTACTAATAACACTCCTATTTTAAAGCACACTAGCACTAAAGCTATTCTTGATTGTAATAGAGTAAATGTTGAGGCAGTTAATACTGAGTTATCGAACTTTCTTGGCATATTTCTTAAAGATTTTGATCACCGACTGTTGATGATAACTGGCAGCTCTGCAAAATTATAGGTCATGAACTCATAACCAAGTACATCCCTTTACGCAACCTCTCGTTTAACATAAAAGCTCCTTGGTACAATACCAATTTAAAACGTTTAGCAAATAGAAAAAAAGCATGCTTACCGCACTGCCAAGTTTTCTTATTCTGACGCACGTTGGATAACCTATAATAATGCTAATGGCGTCTATTTGGCAGCCTTTAAGGTTGCTAGAAGTAAATTCCTTAAAAAACATTGCCTGCGATGTTCATTAACAATACCAAAGAATTTTGACGTGTAATTAACCATTCCGGTGATAATGATATTGACCTATTTCATGCTACTGAGACCACTATATCGGATTATGAATGTCCCTCTGTCCTTAACGATACTTTCTGCAATAAATTCATCGTAGTTTGTAATCCATCACTCCCTACCATTACAATACGCGAATGCCTTCCTATAACCCCAATAATTATTTATCCATGCGGTGTTGCTAAGGCTATAGAACCACTTAAAATTTCTGCTAGTCCTGGTGCCGACCTCATTAACGCAAAATGTCGACAAAACCCTGTTTTGTATTCATCGATTATTCTCTCGAAAAATTTTCACCAGTCTCCTGACACCCATCACACCCCCGCTGACTGGAAGCTCGGGAAGGTCATTCGGCCCCACAAGTTCGGTAATAAGAATTTGACCCACAATTATTGTCATGTCTCCTTAACCAGTGTTCGCAGTTAAGCACTCAGACATTTGCTGTCTTGCCTCGTTTCTCGAAGTTACCTAATTATTTTTCCCTTCAGAACATGGCTTTCGTAAATCATTCTCTATTTAAACCCAACTACTCTCTTTCATCCACGAAGTACACTTCATTCTGGACTGAACTTCCTTGGCTGATTGTGTTTTTCTTGATTACTCAAAGGCATTCGATAAAATTGGTCACAAGCAACTTTTTTATGAAGTTAAGCCAATTAAATATAGATGCCGATCTTCTTAACTGGCTCGAGTGTTTCCTGTTTACGCGTCTTCAGTTAGTTGAATGCAATGACCGCAGATAATTTACTAAACCTGCCCACTCTGGGGTTCCAAAACGGTCAGTTTTAGGTCCCCTACGGTTCCCAATATACATTACCGACCTGCCGGATTGCGTCTTCTCTAACATTTTCTTATTTGCTGATGACTGCGTTATTTTCCGTGAAATTAGCAATGATAACGAAGTTAATTCCCTACAAACTGATCTTGATGCTACATCTAACTGGTGTAACATGTGGCCTATGGAACTGAACCCCCAAAAAATGCAAAGTTATGCGTGTAACACAAACCACATCCACCCCTCCTTGCTATTTTCTCAATAAAACAGTTTTGGAGTTGGTTACTTGATATCGCCCTCTCGGAATCAACATAACCTGGACCTTTAAGTGAACTATGCGTGCGAGTAGTGCAGTTAACGCTGCTAATCGCATGCTAAGTTATCGCATGCAGTTTTATAATTTGTTACTTCATACCGCAATCTCCGCATCAACATAACTTCAGCCCTTAACTGTACTCTGCATGACAATAGTATGGGATTCCTCTTCTAACACACTTATTACTTTACTTGAACTTGTCCAGAATGACACCGCTGGATTTATTACTTCGAACTATCACCACACAGTTAGCATCAGTGACATGAAAGAAAAAAAAAAAAAAACACTCGAGCTTCCTTTGCTTGCTTCCCGCTGCAAACTATTTCGCGTTTCTTTGTTTCATAACTTCTGTTATCATGTTCCACAGCTACGCTTTCTCTTAATGCCCTCACCATATTACATTTCTTCACGCATCGATCACGCCAACAAGGTCGGTATTGTGCCATTCCGTACGAAAACCTACCTGCACTCTTTCATTTCACGTACTTCAGAGGACTGGAATTATCTTCCCGGATCAATCGCCTCCATCCAAGCCACTGTTTGTTTTCACGCACTACTAGCTATCATTGCATTATAAGGAAATCTATATTTTGTATTATTGTTATTCTGACATGCACCACTCCGCTCTGTGATGCCTTCTGGCCTTCAGGGTACTAATAAATAAATAAATAAATAAATAAATAAATAAATAAATAAATAAATAAATAAATAAATAAATAAATAAATAAATAAATAAATAAATAAATAAATAAATACACATTTCTACTTCTTAGACTCGTGGGCCCGGATAGCGGCTCTGAATTTTCGCTCAAGGTCTCTTGAAGGTCACCGACAACGGGAGCTAAAAGCATTTCATGATTAAAAAGCGCGTCTTTCGTACCGCCAAGTGCTCCCCATTAGAAGCTCACTGGGACGCCTATATCATGCTTACGCAAATGCATGAAACCTAATAAAAGAAAAAAAAACATTCTTCCCGTAACCTTGACTGCCATGGTGGCTAATGATCCTAAAAAAGCTATGCGCGTAATTGATCTTTCTGCTCCCGAAACTATGCCTAGTTGACTCTGGTCCGAAGTTTATACCATGACGACTGTCCGTTCATTGAAAACAAAACATGTTGTAATATATTGTTTGTTGCTATTTCTAACCTCTCCTTTCCGATCTTGCCACCACAATGGTGCCTTTCTATGGACGCAGTAATCATTGAACCACGTGGAGTTGCTAAAGTAATCGAGTCACTTAAGTTGTCACCTAGCTCTGGTGCCGACCTCATTAATGCAACGTTTCTAAGAACTACTGCTTTGTAATCATCCCTTTTTCCTTTCAAAATTGTGCATTAGCCACTCGACATCCATCGCATTCCTGCATACTGCAAGATCGGGAAGATAATTGCGCTCCACAATCCGGCGACAAGTATTTACCTGTCAAATACCGCCTGATCGCCTGATCTCATCAACTAGCATCCGCTGTAAAACGTTCGAACATATTCTGACATCACAGTTGACTGTTATGATATGATCTTGATGATGTTATCACAGTCACTTGACAGATCTAAATGACACCTGTCGTGAACGCGCCGAAGGAAACGCATTGAGCGTCCTGGGCACGTTGACGCCAGGTGTCATTCAGATCAAATCAAGCATGGGCCTTTCAAGTTTGATGCCTTTCTGAATACGGGGGTAAGTTTCTCGATTGCAGCTGGCTGTTTTCACCTGCGCAGCATGGTTTTCGCAGGTCACTTTCTTGAGAAACTGAACTTATTTCCTTCACACACACACTTCATATAATTTCAGACCGTTCTTCCATGGCTAACTGCTATATTCTTATTTACTCGAAAACGTTTACTAAGGTGTGCCACGAAATATTATTTTTCAATCTAAGCAAATTAAATATATATGCTGATCTCCTTAGCTGGCTCGAGTACTTAATTAATAACCACCTTCAGTTTGTTGCCATGCAATGGCAAAAATTTTCTACTAAGCCCGTCCATTCAGGAGTACCAAAATGGTCCGTTGTAGGTCCCTTGCTGTTCTTAATCTATATTAACGGCCTTCCGTATTGTGTTTTTTCTAATGATCACCTGTTTGCTGACGAGTGTGCTATATTTCGTAAATTTAACGACAATAATGACACTGCTGTCTTCTAGAACGATCTAGATGCTGTAGCTAATTGGTATAACACGTGGCTTATGGAGGTGAATCCTAACAAGTGTAAAAGTCTCCGCTTAACACGAACTGCCAGTACCTCTCCCTCGTATCCTCTCAGCAACATGCTTCTGGAATCTGTTCCTTCTTGCCGCTATCTCGGTTTTCGCATTACTTCAGATCTTAAGTGAACTTTACACACTACCAGTATTGTTAACAATGTTAACCGCATGCTAGGCTATCTTCGCCATAACTTCTCTTCTGCACCTTCTCTGAAATTGCTGCTCTAGAAAAATCTCATTAGAAGTTAACTTAAATATGCTGTTTCTATATGAGATTAATTTTAAAATAAACTTGTTAATGTAAGTGAACTTGTTCAGAATAATGCCGCCAGATTTAATATTAACAACTATAGCCGCACAGCTAGTGTCACGTCCATTAAAAGCACCCTAGAACTGCCCTCACTTGCACCCCGCCGCGAAATCTCCAGGCTTTCTTTGTTTCATAAAGTCTACTATCATACCCGACAGCTTCGATTTCATGTAGTTTCCACACCTACTTATATTTCTTCATGCGTTCATCATTGTAATAAGGTCGGTATTAACACATCTTGCACAAAGGTTTGCTTCTACTCAGTTATTTCATGGACCTCGGAACACTGGAATCACCTTTCCCTATCAATCAGTCCGTGCAAGACATTCCCTTTTTACGTGAATCATTAGATAACATTGTATAAACAGCAATTCCATGTATAACCTAGAATTACATGCAAGACATTGTTTTGGTAAATCATTAGCTAATATTGTATAACCAAGAACTTCTCATGTATTTCTGAATCCAACCACTCCCCCCTCTAATGCCTTCAGGAATTGGGGGTATAAATAAATGAAATGGCATGAGACAAAAATTTCATGCGGTTGAAGTTGGGACCTTTGCCGTGGATAAGTATAGACATTGCATGACATCACATGTGGCGTATATAGGATGAAAGTAAACACAATTAAGCATCGCCACTAGTTGCATTGCATTTAATTAACCGCTTCACTAAAGCTTCGCTTCACATAGATTCCCATGGGCCCGCTGTGTGTGCAAAATTTTGCCTCTCCTACTTGCTCTACGTGTTACCAGTTTGAATGCACAATTTGCAGGCATATCTTCCAAACAATGCTTACCGCTAAGCAGTAGAAGTACGTTTAATAGTAGCCATAGGTATTAAGAAAAAAAGTTATATCGACATTCAAAAAATTAAAATATTGGGTTTTACGTGCCAAAACCACGATCTGATTATGAGGCACGCCGTAGTGGGGGGACTCCGGAATAATTCAGACCACTTGGGGTTCTTTAACGTGCACCTAAATCGAAGTACACGGGTGTTTTCGCATTTGGCCGCTATCAAAATGCGGCCGCCATGGATACCTGCGATTACGTATAGAGCGGACTGTTGTGGAGGCAGTTTTTATGTCACATTAGAATAAAATATTTACAGCAAATGATTCTTTGGTACAAAATTGCATGTGCAGCACATATATGAGACCGCCGTCATCTAAAAGTCAGGAGGTTCTCGTCTTAATCGTCACTGCAAGTGCCTGTACTATACCGCGTCTTTATAAGAGATTGCGCCATTCGCTTCTAATTAAGCATGTCGATTTTTTAAAGAAACTTTTTCTCCATTTATACTCCTTAACCCCGTGTAATGTAGCAAACCAGGCACGCGTCTGGTTTACTTCCTTGTCTTTATTGTTCTCTCTGTCGCTCTGTAGACAGCAAATCGACTATTTTTAAAGGGATCAGTAGTAAACACGACACATGTGGTGACTTTCCTGAGTTAGTTTTTCGATAATATTACAACCACTGCACCGCATGAATAGAGTAATCTTACCACCCCTATAGGGAGCACGAGCTCCTGGCCTCTCAGTGTCTGATGCCATAAATCGTCGCTGCTTTTCCGCTCTGCTTGGGTTCAAGGCACAGACCTGAATAAAATGCCGATGCTTCCTGCAGCGTGTGCTTCGCGAATACTTGTTAACGTTAGTCTCTAGAATCCTTGTTTATCTTTCCCTAACCTCAATGGTTAAGCCAATGTAGGAATTTAGAGAAAACTTACAATAAAAAAGAAGAAAACAACTCTGTGATTTGACGCATGGTCGGACCTTCCCTCTTGCCAGGACTACCACTTGCGGAATCCACTGCGGCAGTGGTTTGATAGTCGTCGTGGAGTTCGGTTCATTGAGTCTTACCGCCACATTCACGAATAAAACGCCAGCTTCCCCTGTCAGGTTACTTTTGCAAGTACCAGAGATACGCATGTACGACGAAAGCTTAAGGCAAGACCAAATAAATTATGTAACGCCTCAAAAGCGTCTTAAAACCGACTCCGTCTTAATGCTTGAGAATTATGGAACTATTGAATCTGCTTTCACATTTTTTACATAATTAGTGTTTATGAGCAAAAGTGATAACAGCGTAATCTTTGTAACGAACATGCACCGCGTAACGTCCATAAGCGAAAGTTGCAAAGATAGCATACTAAGTTCGTATTTAGACTCTGTGGCTCCTGGTAAAGGGCGATACTGCTGATAAAGGTGGAGCGTGTCGTACCTGTCTGATAATTCTCCGTGTAGCTAACTATTACGCTGACATTTAGAGCAGTCATTATTCGCTTCATTGCTCTCTACACGAAAAAAAATTTCACAGTTTCGCCCTAAGGGCGAAGCAATGAATGCGATAGCAACACAGCAATGTCATACGAAGTAAGGTGAGCGGCTTTGGTAGCAATATGAATTGTAGTAAACATAGCTGATTAAGTAAGCAGGTGTCCTGCGGCGTAAGTAGACCGACATGAAGAGAGACTCTATGACCACGAGAAGGCGCGTGTGAAACTGTGGTGTTGATGAGAAGCGCTTCCCGTGGGCAGCGCGTGCGAAGGGACACACCTGTAGTGCTGCACTGCCGATTGCGCGTGTAGCGCGCGTTGGAAAATGTGGCCCGACTATTACTAACTGAATGAACAAGCGTGGTGTGAGCGCGCACAAACAAACATGAATAGATCACACTGAATGACTGCAGACAACGACTGTCAAAACGCTGGCAGCAAGCGCATACACCACAGCGGGCGAAGGTACGTGCGGTCTATCGCTTCAACGGAAACTGAGCGGCGAATGCACAGGGCATAAAGGTCAGAGCCGTGTGGAGATAAGAGACGGTGCGGGCGAGCAACGAGCGCGGTTGTTGGCAGAGTAGAAGTGCGTCCCCCCCCCCCCCCCCCGCTCCCCCCGGCGCTGGCTTCCGGCTTCCTTGCTTGCGCGTGGGAGATTGAGTGCGTTCGCTCTCCGTGATAGCGCGCGTCCCCGCACGCTTACGCTCGGGCATACGGCGCGCGGCGAAGATTTTATCTATACGGAACCTCACGGCGACGGCGACGGCAGAAATCCGGTTGAAGTGTCCATATAATTGCTATCACAATAATATATGTATATAAGGTGAGGAAAAGGGTGGTGGGAGGTCACACGTAGCGTTGGTACCGAAAGAAAAGCTGGCGGAAGGGAGAAGCTCGGCGGGGAGGCCACAAGACGAAATGAGTAGCTCGCATCCCGAAATTGACGAAGGCCGATAGTATAGCGGCGCATGGCAGACAGCACAAATGAAATTTCCCGAGATGTTGAAACCCCCATAAATAGCACGATTTCAATGGTTTAGTTGGATGGAGTATCACGAATGACCAAACCGGTGCTACGAATGACGTGAAATGCGTGGGTGTAAATTTATGAAAGGTGTACTTTGTGTGATATGATGCAGTGTCTACTTGTTTAAAGAATTCAGAGTTTTTGAGGAAACGGGTAGAAAGGACAGAAACATTTGCGTTTGGTGTTCGTAGTTGGGACAATAGCGACAGTGGCAGTCACAACTGCTAGTGGCCTCTCGTTATTGTAAATCTGGGCGCCACCAGGCCCGCATGGCTTGTTATGCTCCATAAACACTTCGTGTGCTACAAAGGCGAGCTGTCTTACGGTAACGTCCGTGCGTCTGGGCGCGAACTTAATGAAACCAGGAGCAATATTGCACACGGACGGTCATCTTCATGGTGTTTTGTATTTACGGGCATTGTTACAATTTAGTTAGACAAGGGTATATAATCATGTAGAAAATTGGCAGACGCAAGTGATATGAGTTTTGATTCCGTTAACTTAAGTACCGCGAACAACGTTTATGAGTCACCGGATTCTGGATACGTCTAAAGAATCCGGCTTTATCCTGGAGGTAACATTCCGGTACTCCTATAAAACATTGGTATAATTCCACCCGCACGATAATTCTAGTTAAATATATGGAAAACGCTGAGAAGCTCCACCGCGATCTGAAGAAGCGCACAAATTGCTTGCCGCATGAAACGTGTACTGTCTGCAGCGTCCTCCATTTTCAAGCAGAATGCATGCAATACATATGCCTTGTTTGCGAACCATAGGCAATATGGCCCTTTCTCGGCGCTCTCCATCTCTTGGGCAATTTTCATGCGCTACTGCTAAAGGAAAATCAAATCACTTCTCCGTGTGCTGATCAACCTACAGCGCCATCAGTATTTTTCAGCACCCAGCGCAAATATTGTCTATTCCATCAATAAAAGTGGCCGTGTCGTAGCGATTAGAATGATCGAATTGAAAACGCACGGTTGTTGATACACTTCCAAGGTCGGATATGCCATTTTTCGCCACGACGCGTCGTCCCTGCGCCAAAGCAGGATCAATGAACGAACATGATTGGACCATTTCCTCACGACCTGCTGTTCGGAGCAACAATGTTCACCACAGCTCTCTTTACATTCCCGTGGTAATGTGACATACATTTCTTTGTTCTCAGCTTATCACATAATATTGGAACTGCGTTTTCACTCTTATCCTGACCGCAGAAGACATGGTTAAAAAATTGAATATGAGGTGGCTAGGTAACTGTTTCTTAAACGTAGCGCAGGCTGATCAGATTTCAGTGGTGGTTGCCTTACGCAAGCACGTACACTAGAAATTTGAGTTGAGACGCGAGAAAAATGAAATCACGAATTGGGAAAAAAGAAAAGAAATAAACTCGATACTGTGGAGAAAAGAATAAGTGTCATTGGTAGGGAACAGAGAAAAGAAGCTTGGCAGAAATATTACGCTAGGGAGACTCCCAACGAAAGAGGACATGTAAGAAGAAATTCGAGCTCAGATGTCCCTAACATAATAATAACATAATGCGCGTAAGTACAGCAATAAACTTACACTAGCGTGGGTTTAAAAAAACGAAGTCTATTTAAATAACACAGTCCAGTACAAACGCTACAAATGTTTGCTTTTCCTTATGCCATAGAACTTAGCGATAGATGATACTTCATGCGTTTCTTTCAATACCTTAATGGACCTATGTAAGAAAACACGCATCTTTAGAACGGCTCCTTTCTTATATCGCGTCAAATGCTTCGTGTGTTATTAGCGTGCACTGATTTGCTGGGCGTCTCGCTAGAGGAGTAAGGTGGGAAGATACCACAACGCATAGATAAGGCGGAATAAATCAGCAAAGGTACACAACTTTGTCGACGTGGGCGCACGCTGAGCGGAACCGGACAATAAAAGCATTCTCTTCAAACTCATGACGGCCTATGATAAATATGGGGCCAGTACAACAGTTTCGAACCATGGTTGCTATAACTGCACCACAGGTTGGCACAGGGGCATTACTGTCCGCTATACCATGTTTTTTTTGTAAGAGTTAAGCGACTTGTTAAAAATTGGTTGTAGCATATATATATATATATATATATATATATATATATATATATATATTGTGACGGTGTAGGGGATCTGCGCCGGTGTTTAATTAAACACAACAGGGAGGGCTCCGAATCACAGTATCGGAAACCAGTCGACCTCGTCTTCTTCCGTTCTCGCGCTGCCGGCACATACCATACTGTAACATAAATCCCCGAGGCAAAAGCGCAGTCCCGGTGCTGCCTAAGCTATATGGAACTAGTACGAGTGGTAGGGCTTGAGCCTCGATATGTGTACAAGTTCTCTAGCCGGCGCCGCCGAGACAGTGGGGGCAGCCACTGGGGAGACCTCGTATGTCAAGTCAGTCGCTTGGCGCACCACGCGATAGGGTCCAACGTAACGGGGCATCAGCTTTTCACAGAAACCCACACGACGAGACGGCCACCAGAGGAGGACCACTGAGCCAGGATCGAAGTGGGCATCTCGGCGGTGGCAATGGTAAACCGTTTTATGAACAGTCTGAGATTCTACAAGCCGGTCACAGGCAATGCGGTGGGCAATTTCGGCGTGGGCAATGGCATCCAGGGCGTAGGAGCAAATCGAAGATGAATCTGCTGTAAGCAAGAAATCAAATGGCATCAGTGCGTTGCGGCCATACAAAAGATAAAAAGGAGAATAACGCGCAGTGTCATGGCGCGAAGAGTTATAAAAGTGACAAAGGGCAATGCACAGTCCCAATCCCGATGACCTTCTACACATACATAGCGATCATGTCGGTAAGCGCGCGGTCGAGGTGCTCAACCAGTCCCCTTTTTTGGGGATCGTAAGCTGTTGTGAACTGATGATGAGTGGAGCAGGATTCTAGAAGATAGTCAACGACTTTGACGAGGAAGCAACGGCCGCGATCCGTCAGGAGCTGACGAGGCGTTGTAGAGTAACATCTTGAAGGAGAAAATCTGCGAGATCGGTAGTGCAGCTCGTGAGGAGAGCTCGCGGGATAGCGAAGCGAGTCACGTAATACATGGCGACCGCAATCTATCAGTTGGCAAGGGCTGACACAGGGAAAGGTTCAAGTAGGTCCAAGCCAACACGGAAAAACGGCTCGCTGAGAATGTCGATCAGTTGCAGTAAGCGAGCTGGACGCGATTAGGGTTTCGTGCGGCGTTGACAGCTGTCGCAGGTGGCAACGTATCGTCGAACGGAACGATGAACAGCAGGCCAGAAGAAGCGCTGACGGTCTCGGTCATAAGTGCGACTGACGCCTAAGTGGCCAGTGAGGGGGGGGGGGGGGGGGGGTTGTGAGGCTGCGCGAGCACGTCAGAGCGTAGTTGTTCCGGAACGACAACAAGAAGCTCGGCGTCGTTGGGATCAAAATTGCGCCTGTACAAAACACTGTCTTTTAAAACGAAGAGCCGTAGTGGGGGTCCGAGGCCTGTTCGGTGCGGCGATCGATGATAGATCGTAAGCAGGCATCACGATGCTGCTCGATGGTGATGTCCGTAATGGGTATTATACAGGCATCACAGTCGTCGTCGGTGAGGTCAGGTGACCAAGCCGGATGTCGAGACAGGCAGTCGGCGTCCTGCTGCAGTGGCCCTGATTTATACGTATGTCACAGAAAAGTAGTATTCCTGTAACCGTAATTCCCAGCGGCTGAGGCGTGCCGTAGGGTCTTTCAGGGAAGATAGCCAACAGAGGGCATGGTGACCCATAACAATAGAGAAGTGTCGCCCGTAAAGGTAGGGACGAAACTTCGCGATGGCCCACACGAGAGCGAGGCATTCACGTTCGTTTATTGAGTAATTTTGCTCAGGAGTCGGCTGGCGTAGGCAATAACGCGGGACAAGCCATTCTGTCGTTGGGCAAGAATAGCGCCGATGCCATTACCACTCGCATCTGTACGAACTTTGGTTGCGGCGAGCGAATCAAAATGTGCTAAAATGGGCGCATTCGTGAAAGAAACGCCCCTCTTGCGAAGACCAGTCAAGGGGCCGGCGATGTCCGCGAAGTTCTCGTTGAAGCGTCGAAAGTAGGAACATAGTCCTATAAAGCTACGGACATCGTTCGACGAGCGTGGAAGCGGGAATTCTTTTAGAGCACGGACCTTGTCGGGATCAGAATGCATGCCGGCAGCGTCCACGAGGTGGCGAAGGACTTTGATGTGATGGTGCCCGAAATTGCATTTAGTAGAGTTGAGCTGTAGACCGGCTTTTCGGAAAACGGCAAATAAGGTGGAGAGGCGATGGAGATGGCTTTAGAAGTTGGTCGAAAAAACAGGAACGTCATCAAAGTCGCAGAGGCATATGGACCACTTAAGACCGCGAAGAAGAGAGTCCATCATGCGTTCGAAGGTGGCAGTGGCATTGCAGAGCCCAAACGGCATGACTTTAAATTGGTAGAGACCATCAGGTGTAACGAAGGCTGTTTTCTAGCGATCCTGGTCGTCAACAGCAATTTGCCAGTACCCAGAGCGAAGGTCAATGGAGGAGTAGTAATTGGCACCGTGCAAACAGTCTAACGCGTCGTCGATCCGTGGAAGAGGGTACACGACCTTCGTGGTGACTTTGTCGGGATGGCGATAATCGACGCAAAACCTCCAAGTGTTGTCCTTTTTCTTCCCCAATACAACTGGGGAAACCCAAGGACTGGAAGAAGGCTCTACAATGTTCTTATCAAGCATTTTGTCGACCTCTTTTTGTATGATGGTGCGTTCGGGTGCCGACACACGGTAAGGCCTCCAGTGCATGGGAAGGGCATTGCCTGTGTTTATGCGATGCGAAACCAGGGTGGTCTGACCTAGCGGACGACCATCAAAAGTGAAGATATCTTGGTACGAAGCTACTAGGGAGCAGAGAGCACCAGTGTAACCAGGTCGCACGTGAGGGGAAATCATTCGACGTAATGGGTCCTCACCCGTGGAAGTTGAAGTCTACTCTGCAGCACTCAAGTCAAGCTGAGGATCAGCAGCCAGTGCCGAAACAGTAGAGTGCTGCAAGGAATGCAGCGTCGCTAGGGAAATATCCAGAGGGAGAACTTGCGCCGATGAACTGAAGTTCTAAATGGGAAGGCATGCTTGATTATTCCGAAATGTAACAATGGTGTTGGGTAACGTAACATGGCGGGTTAAGAGAACGGCCAGAACAGCATATGCCACGTAGTCTCTTGTTAGAGAGAGCAGGGAAGGGCACCATTGAGACGTATGTAGCAGCATGAGGCAGCAGACAAACGAATTGGTCACACCGAAGGCGGGGCTCGTCTGCGGTGTCGTCGGCACTACATTGAGGTAGATCTAAGCGCAGAACGCCTGAAGAGCAGTCGATAAGAGCAAAGTGCAGTGTCAAAAAGTCAATACCTAGAATCACATGAAGAGGGCAGTGGTCGATGACAGCAAATATGACAGACGTAACACGGCCGGCAATGTTAATACAGGCAGCACATAGGCTGAGTACGGCACTTGTGCTTCCATTGGAAACTCGGACGGCAAGGGAGGCGGCAAGTGTGAGGATTTCCTTAAGACATCGGCGGAGGGCAGGACTCATTACGAATATTCGGGCAGTTGTGTCTATTAGAGCGGTTACGAAATACCATCAATGAGAACTTCGATTCAGTTGAGTCGAGGAGCAGAAGTCAAGAGAGGATTTTCGGTCCGGGTCGTGAATGCAGCGTCACCTCCGGGCGGAACATTATTTAGTTTTCTGAGTTGAGACGGGGGTACGACGGAGACGGCGAATGTCGACGCGGCGGTGAGCGGGATTGTCGAGCTTGATGCGAGGGCAAACGGCCGGGATTATACGATGGAGTGGGGTCGTCATTACTTGGTGGATTGGAGCAACCATAAAATTGTCCGCGTGCATTATATGCCAACCTGCAATCAAAAGTGACGTTGGGACGTGGAGATGAGTACCAGCGGCTGCGGCAGTACCGAGAGAGGTGGCCGACGCGACAGCAAGTGAAACAGATGGGCCGGTCGTCTGACGTTCGCCATTCAGCGGGGTTTCGATAACGCACTGATGGGTACCGCAGACTCGGTGCAGCTGAAGTGATCACTGGAACATTTCGGAGAGGACGGCTGCTTCCTTGACAGGGAAGACCCATGTTGGTAAACTCTTGTCGGACGACAGACTGAATAAGTGATACGGCCGTCACGTAATTGTCGAACGGTAGAGAATAACGGATCACTGGAGCTATGGCCTCCAGTTCCCGACGGACGATCTCTGTCACGTTAGGTGTACTTGATGGCTGACGAAACGGTGGAACGTCGATGCAGGAGGAAGTAGCCGCGCTGTTTGGCAGGTGATCGAATCGATGAGCAATGCGTCGGCGTTTAGCGTCAGAAAAGAGTCGTCGCACTCACGTGACCAAGCAGACAGACCGTTGGAGGCTGTCAGAAGGTTGGTAAGAGGCGCGATGATGGAAGCAAAGTCGTGCACAAATCGACGAAAATACGAGCCGAGCCCAATGAAACTTCGAAGCGTTTTCATGGAATTGGGCTTGGGATATTCGGCTACGGCACGGAGCTTCGCGGGGTCCGGAAGAATGCCCTCCTTCCAGACGACGTGACCTAGTATCATGAGCTGGCGCGCAGCAAAATGGCACTTCTTTATGTTAAGTTCAAGGCCAGCAGAGGTGAGGCACGTGAGAATCGCACGAAGACGAATAAGGTTAGTTGGAAAATCCGAGAAAAAACGACGATGTCGTCAAGGTAGCAGAGGCAGGTATTCCACTTGCAGCCACGAAGGATGTTATCCATCATCCGTTCGAAAGTAGCAGGGGCGTTGCACAATCCGAATGGCATGACGTTAAACTCATACAGTTCGTCAGGAGTGACAAAAGCCGTTTTCGGTCGGTCAGGGTCGGCCATCGGGACTTGCCAATAACCCGAGCGTAAAACCAAAGACGAGAAATATTCTGCCCCTTGCAAACAATAGAGAGCATCATCGATGCGCGGCAGCGGGTATACATCCTTCCGAGTGATCTTATTGAGGCAGCATTATTTTATACGAAATATGATAGATCCATCCTTTTTGCGCACAAGTACAACAGGAGAAGACCAGGGGCTTTGGGACGGCTTAATGACACTACGCGTGATAATACGCCGTTCTTCCGCTGAAACTCGATAGGGTGGTTGGCTCAAGGGCGCATGACAACCGGTGTCAATGTGGTGTGTGACGCTCATTGTACGACCCAAAGATGGTTGAGCGCAATCGAAGGAAGAGTGGAAGTCTCGAAGAAGGGCCAGGAGTTCGCTGCGATGTGATGACGATAGATCGGCGTCAATAGAAGGGCGGAAACTGTCTCCAGCTGAAGGTTTGGAAACAGGTGATGTCAGAGCATTCAGTTGAAGATTGGGTTGGTCTTCAGTAAACTCCAGGGAGCGCAGGAGGTCAACATTTTGTATGAGGCCCAAAGATTCCCCACGAAGTAAGGTAACGGAGGATGTGAGCCAGTTGGAAACGAACATGGTTGTAACACCTGATTCAACGGTAAGTACGGCAAACGGCAATCGCCGGCTGCGGCGGCGGAGAAGTACTTCTGACGTGGCAAACAGAACAGTTCCGTCTGGGGCGGCCACACAGGACAGGGGTACAAGGGTGGATGTGTTCGGGCCTATACCAGTACCCGCAGCAACGACAAGTTTGTAGGTGTCGGGAAGAGGATCCACCGAAAGAGAGATTTACAGTGGCGTAAGGGCCACTTCGGCACGGCAGCAGTCTATGATGGCGCGATGACACGAAAGGAAGTCCCATCCGAGAATAACGTCGTGGGAACAAGACGGCAGCACGAATAACTCTAAGACATAAAGTTCACCTTGAATAACGACACGTGCGGTGCACACAGCTGAAGGCTCAATGTACTGTGAGCTGTCAGTGCGGAGCATTAGTCCCGAGAGCGACGTGGTCACTTTTCATAGCGATACTATATAGATCTACCAACCAATGGTTCTTTCGTAAGCCCAGCAAAAAAAAAAAAAAAATACGCATAAAAAAGAAAAAGTACTAAACAAGCATCAAAATCACATGACAGATGATAAGGTCTCTGTTGTCAGTAATTGAAGGCACAAAACAGCACATCTTCGTTGCCATATCTTCGCCACGCAGAAACCGGTCTAGCCGCACAACCGAGCGCTTGTTTTCCAAGAAAAAAAAATCGATGTTATGCGCAGCAGTGTGCGGGGAGCCTAACAAGTTGACGAAACGACCATGAGAGCACCAAGACGTAGGCGGCTGTTTCATGACCTACATGACACACATGTCATGACATTCATGTCATGGCATATCATTTATGTACGTCATATACTCTTGTCATAGTATGTCAATTTTGGTACATACCAAGTTAACGAAACGGACATGAGAGCACAAAGTCGTAGGTGGCTAGATAGATAGATAGATAGATAGATAGATAGATAGATAGATAGATAGATAGATAGATAGATAGATAGATAGATAGATAGATAGATAGATAGATAGATAGATAGATAGAAACTGTCAAAGTAGCAAATGTTCTCAAAGAAATGCTTCGCATTGAGAAAGATTAACACTAAAAGCCCGCAGATCCCACGCCCTGTGGGAATCGGTGTTATGCGAAGCAGTGTGCGGGGAGCCTACCAAGTTAACGAAACGACCATGAGAGCACCAAGACTTAGGTGGCTGGTTCATGACCTACATGACACGCATGTCATGACATTCATTTCATGAGTCTTGAGGAGTCCCTTTAGCTGCACCTAAGAGACCTTAAGGCGAAAGCCTTAGTCTTGCTCATGACTATGACTTCGACCATCGATCTTTAGCCTTTTCCTTCACTTTGTACCACATCCGAACACATTACATTGGTTTTTTAGCGTTAATCTTCTTTAGCTGAGTCAGTAACTTTCGCTGAGTCATGGTCATGACAATCGCTTCTACCATCATCCCTTAGTGCTTCCTTCACTTAGTACCCACGTCAGAACCCATTTTAGTGGTTTTTGAGTGTGAACCTTTTGTCGCTGAGTCATTGTCATTTTCGCTGATTCATGCTCATGACTATGGCTTCTACCACAATCCTTTAGTGTTTCCTTCACTTAGTACCCACGTCAGAACACATTTCGGTGGTTTTTGAGTATTAATTTTTTTTCGCTGGGTCATTGTCATTTTAGGCGGCTGTTTCATCACCTACATGACAGGCATGTCGTGAAATTTATGTCATGGCCTATCATTTATGTTCATCATACACTGTTGTCATATTATGCCAATTTTGGTACCTACCAAGTTAACAAAAGTACAATGAGAGCACCAAGACGTATGCAGCTGTTTCATGACCTACATGACATACATGTCATGATATTCATGTCATAACCTATCATTTATGTTCGTCATACACTCTTTTCATGCTATGCTAATTTCCGTAAATACCAAGTCAACGATACGACCATGACAGCACCAAGACGTAGGCAGCTAGATAGATAGATAGATAGATAGATAGATAGATAGATAGATAGATAGATACTGTCAAAATGGAAAATGTTCGCCAAGAAATGCTTCACAATAAAAAAAAAACTGTGAAATCACCGCACGTCTGGCAAAGTGCGTATTTGGCAATCACCAGTGCGTGAGCTATATACAATAATAGGGAAACCGGTCTAGCAATTCAATTCGAGCGCAAGTTCCTCGACGTGGAATTTGGATTCTCTTGTGCCGTGTGTGATCGCCTGTGGTTCCGTGACGACTTGTCGCGCATCTCCGCCGTACAGAACGCCGCAAAGAAAAGCAGGGCCCTCGACGTTCTCGCTCGTGCATTCCCCGGACAAGCCGTGTCTGCTTTCGAGGTGTGCGGACCTTGGCCAAGAAAGTTTCAAGCATAAAAACAGAAAACATAAGCGTATACCACAGTGACCACAAAGCAGTGGTGAATGTCGTTGTGCAATAAAATAAATTTCATACACTGCATTTTACCGCATATTCTTTTCTTTGGTAATTCCATTGGTGAATCTCAACAGCTTCGCTAAAATCCACCTTCACAGCGTGGATTGGACCTACATTTTTTTTATTTTTGCGGCATAGGTCCTGGCAGATTACGGAAACGGCGGCCCCTGTGTCAATAAGCGCTAGTGCGGCGGTTCCTTCGACATCAACGTCGATAACGTTTTGCGGTTAAACAGAAGGAGGCCTTGGGCAGTTTGACTTGCATGTAGCTCTTGCCTCGGAACTGCAACAATCAGTTTCCATCTTCCGTAGTAGGTCCGCAATGCATGGGTGACAGTGAGCGTCGTCGCGGAGATAGTGACCGGCGGTTGGGATAGGGTGGTTGATCGTCAGGGCTGTACCTTGGTGGCATCCGGGACTACGAAGGAACAGGCCTGCCCACGACGTCAAAAGGAGAAGGTGGACATCGGCGACAGTGGCGGGCGACGTGTCCAGCGACACCACAGGCGAAGCAGAAATTTTGTCCGGTGTTCGCCATGCGTCTGAGCAGCGGAAAAACGGAAACGAAAGTCTCGCGAAGGGGAGCGGCGCAGCATTCGCGGTCGTCGGCAAAACATGGATCGGCATCGCAGGTCGAGCATACGGCGAATGCTGTTGAGGAGGCCGAGCCGCGATGGAAGCGTAGGTAAGCGGAGCAGTGACTGGTGGTTGATGAAGCATAGGTGGGAGGGCCTCAGCAACCTGGGTCCGAATGACGTGTTGAAGTTCCGGAACCAAAGACTGCGCAGGCTCGTGCGTGAGAGGTAGTAATGAAAGCTGACGGGCTACCTCTTCACGGATAAACTCCTTGATCGTGGATAGCCGCTGCTGTTGATCAGCAGGGCGGGTAGCCAGCTACAAGCTTGATAGTGAGTCAGGCGTCGTGAGGGCTTAGCGGGCGATCGTGCGCTGCCTACGCAACTCGTCAAAGCTCTGAAACAATGAGACCAGGGCAGCGATCGGGTGGGATTTCTCGCGAGCAGCATCTGAAAAGCGTCGTCCTCGATGCCCTTCAGTATGTGCTTTATTTTCTCCTGCTTACTCATGGTGGAGTTGACGCGGTTGCAGAGATTGAGCACGTCCTCGATGTAGCCCGTGAAATTCTCGCCTGGATGCTGGGCACGTTGACGCAATCGCTGTTTTGCACGAACCTTGCTGGTCGTAGGCCGACCACAGACGTCCGTAACTGAAGTCTTGAAAACGCACCAAGTGGGAATGTCGGTCTCGTGGTTGCGATACCATAGTTGCGCGATATCTGCGAGATAAAACATGACATGAGACAACTTCATCTGATCGTCCCATTTGTTTTTGGCGCGGACGCGTTCATACGTCGACAGCCAATCTTCAATATCTGAGTCACCTGAGTCGTTGAAGATGGGCGGATCCTGCTGGTGGTACACGGCGCGCAGGAGGCATGGGCTGCCGAAGGGTCAGTCTGAGTCGAGGTGTCGGTGGCCATAACGGGATGGGAACAGAAGGGAGCGTCTGGGAACGTTCTAGGTTGGTGCAGGGGACCCACGCAGCCTCCACCAAATGTTACGTCCTTTATTGACGTGTACACGTCAAGGAACGATGAAGAACGTCAAAGGCGAGCGTCAGGAAACTGCGGGCGTCGAGCAGCCATCATGATCATCAGCCTATATTTATATCCACTGCAGGACGAAGGCCTCTCCTTGCGATCTCTAATTACCCCTGTCTTGCGCTAGCTGATTCCAACTTGGGCCTGCAAATTTCCTAACTTCATCACCCCACCTAGTTTTCTGCCATCCTCGACTGCGCTTCCCTTCTCTTGGCACCCATTCTATAACTTTAATGGTCCACGGGTTATCTACCCTACGCATTACTCAAATTCTTTCTCGTAATGTCAGCATCTGCGGCTGTCTTCGGAACCGGAAAGTCTCGGACGGCGCGAGTTTTGTCGGGATCAGGCTGTACTCCGGAAGCGTCGACGAGATGGCCCAGAACAGTAATTTTGCGGCGGCCAAAACGACATTTGGACGAGTTGAGTTGCAGCTTCGCCTTTCGAAATACATCAAGTATAGCTGTTAGACGCTCAAGGTGAGAGTCGAACGTTGGCGAGAAGACGATGACGTCGTCGAGGTAACAGAGACACGTGGACCATTTAAAACCTTGGAGCAAGGAATCCATCAAAGGTGGCAGGGGCATTGAATAACCCAAGCGGCATTACTTTAAATTGGTATACGCCATCAGGTGTTATGAACGCTGTTTTTTCTCTGTCCCTATCGTCAACAGAAATCTGCCAGTATCCAGAGCGAATATCAATAGAAGAGAAATAGCTGGAACCGTGAAGGCAGTCAAGGGCGTCGTCGATACGTGGGAGCGGGTAGACGTCCTTCTTAGTTATTTTGTTCAAATGACGGTAGTCTACACAGAAGCGCCACGTGCCGTCCTTCTTCTTAACCAACACCACAGGTGACGCCCAGGGACTCGAAGAAGACTCAATGATGTCTTTATCTAGCATTTTGGTCACTTCATTTTGAATTACTCGGCGTTCCGACGCAGAAACGCGATATGGTCGTCGGTGAATAGGCGTAGCATCGCCAGTAGGAATCCAATGCTTGACCGCGAGCGTCTGGCCTAAAGGGCGATCGTCGAAGTCGAGAATATCTCGGTAGGCCGATAACACTTTGCAAAGGTCTTCAGCCTGTGTAGAGGACAGGTCCGCCGCAACCATTTTCTTTATCGGCGCCGGATCGGCGCCCGAAGCTGGCGCGAGGGGCACGTCAAGCTCGGAAGAACCATCGGTTGATAAAGCTGCCACTTGATGGTCGCCGAGGCAATCAACGTTGGCAAGGCAAATACCTTGCGGGAGAATTTGTTTTGCCAATCCAAAGTTAAAGATATGCATGTGAGTGCTGTTATTAGTTATAGGGAGAATACTGTGAGGCGCGGTGACGTCATACTGTAGTGGAATGTCGGGCAGAGGAGTGACGAGGTACTCGCCATCAGGAACAGGTGGGGAAGACAACAGGTCAATATATAGGCTATTGACTTTGGTGGTAGGCGAATAAAGCCGTCGGAGCGTAAGCGGCACTGGGGTGCATCAGGAGGTTGTGCGAGAATCGGCAACTCAAGGCGAAGGGTACTGGCAGAGCAGTCAATAAGAGCAGAATGCGTAGAAAGAAATTCGAGTCTGAGAATTAGGTCGTGGGGGCAATGAGCAAGCACGGTGAAGAGGACAGGAGTGTGGCGGCTGGCGATGCTGACACGTGCCGTACACATGCCGACGATACGGACAGTACCGCCATCCGCCACGCGGACGACGCGTGCCGACGCTGGGGTGAAGAGCTCGGAAGGCAGCACTCATAATTGAAATATGGGCCCTGTATCGATCAGGGCTGTGACAAGATAGCTGTCTACGTCAACGTCAAGAAGGTTTTGGTTCGTAGGCAACGTGAGCAGAGGATTTGAGGGCAGGGTCGACAACGCAGCTTCACCTCCAGAAGCTGCAGTGCCTAGTTTCCGGCGGCATCCGGGAGGCGATAGGCGGCGAAGAAAAGCGACGGGCTGGGGCGAACGAGACTGATGGCGTCGAGGTGAGGGCGAGCGGCTGTAGTGAAGGTTTGGAGCAGGGGCATCAGCAGCAGTGGGTTCATGGCGGATGGCATAGGGAACAGAAGGTCCAAAGGTGCAGGGAATAAGCGGCGCCGTATGTCCGAGGAGGAGGTGGCCATCCGTTGCGGCAGTGACGAGCGACGTGGCCGATGCGACAGCAGTGGAAGGAGATCGGCCTGTCATCAGGGGTACGTCATTCGGACGGGTTGCGGCGAGATGTGGCAGAAAAGGACTGCCGAGGGCGAGGAGGGCAGCTAGAGAACTGGGGAACGCTAGGTTAAAACGTTGAACACACGGAGTTCAGACCCATGTTCCTCAAATTCCTGTCTGACGACGGCCTGAATCATCTCAATCGTGGTAGCTGGCGGATCGGGAGGCGTCGCGGAGAAAGCTGGGGAACAGGCGGCCTCGAGCTCGCGGCGAACAACACGGGTTACGTCATCACATGTGGTGGCCTGACGCGGTCGACCCTCACATGTCGACGTAGCAGCAGTGTTGGATAGCCGCGTGATGTGGGGTGTGATACGGCGGCTCTTAGAGTGTTCAAGGCGACGGCATGCTTTTATGATGGCGTCGATAGTCGAGACGCTGCCGAAAACAAGCAAATTGAAAGCGTCATCGGCAATGCCTTTTAGCACATGGGCCACTTTATCTGCTTCAGACATAGTATCGTCAGCTTTGCGGCATAGAGCCAAGACGTCGAGGATGTATGAAACGTACGGCTCTGTAGAGGTCTGAACACGAGACGCGAGAGCCTTTCTCACGGCAACCTTGCGCCCAATAGGGTCGCCGAACAATTCCCGTAGCTTTTCTTTGAAACTGTCCCAACTGGTTATCTCGTCGTCATGCGTTTGGTGCCACACGCGTGGGGTGCCGCCGAGATAAAAGATGACATTGGCGAGCATCATCGTTGGGTCCCACCTGTTATTAGCACTGACGTGTTCATAGAGCTTGATCCATTCGTCAACGTCCTGTCCCTCCAGGCCAGAGAACACACCAGGGTCTGTGATGTTGGGCAACCGTGACGATAGGGGTAGTCGGACGATCCCAAGCCGTTGCAGAGGCGGTCTCGTCACCGGTGGCATGGTGACAAGCTCGATGTACCGACCACTTCGGAGTTCCGTGGAGAGGACGGGGATCGCTAACCTCCACCAGAATGTTACGTGTTGAAGAACACAGACGAAAGAGGCTATTTACAGGCTATTTACACTGGAGCCAGACAGCCAGGACCACACTCGCCTCGCACCAAGAGCACAGACACACTTCATCGTCTTACTCGCGGCGGCTAGTCTCTTGAACATCTTTCGATGATATCGTAATAATATTAATTAACCCTGTTTTTCGGTTAAGATCCTCAATCATTTGTTGTAATTCGTCCCCGTTCTTGCGGAATTGGACAATGTCATCTGGAACCGAAGGTTAATGAGATATTCGCCGTTGATCCTCACTCCTAAGCCTTCCCAGTGTAAGAGCTTGAATACCTTCTTCTAAGCATGCAGTGAATAGCATTGGAGAGATTGCGTCTCCTTGCCTGACCCCTTTCTTGATAGGTAACTTTCTACTTTTCTTGCATAGAACCACTGTAGCTGGGGAATCTTTGTATATATATATATATATATATATATATGCATTGAACTGAATTACTTGAACAACAAGCGGACATAACATGACAAGACATGCAACTGCGTAATCGACAACGTTTCAACAAATTAATTTAGAGCACATTTAGAAATGTACGAATTGAAGCGAGTAAGTTCTCCAGACCCGTTCACTTAAACTAATCTTGAAGCAGGTCCAGTTTTGAAATAATCGCCTTCATACATATGGTAAAAATGCACTCTTGTTCCCACGTGCTTTTTTTTCAGCACAGCACAATTTTACGCATTCAAGCCCAAAAATAACTGGAGCATTAATGTATTTCGTCGCACATTATGGTAACGCTTATCTCCAAACTGGTCTCATTCCCAGAATTTGTTCCAAGTGCACATGCCTTGCGGGCTCATCGGCTACAATTCGCACATTACAATATGTGCCATAAATCAATTAATTTTAAATGTGTTTACCGAGATTGACGTAATTAGTCATTTACGCATTTAAATTGCTCGTGAAAATAATGTCCGTCTCTGAGATTCATGCAGATGAAGGAGTAAAATTCTGCAACAGGCAATATTTGAAGATTGTGTTGGAGCTTACACTTTAGCAGCTTAAATTTCAGATTATGCACTATACACAGTCACTCTTACCGCAACTTATTTGTACGTCGTGCGTACTGAACACGTGGTATAGGATTTTCTGTTCTCTTGAAAATAATGACGCACGCGGTTCTGTCACTAACAAGCTGCATTTGGCAAAACAAACAGTCTGGTTTCCTGTCACTACTGGAACAAATAGCTCATCAAAGCTGTAGATTCCATGTTATAGTAATTTTGAGAATTTGTTCACCGAACCGATTCGGCCGGCGGTAACACGTCATAATATAAAATTTAGTTCATTAGAGATCTCCCGTTAGAGCTAGAGCATGCCACAGCGAACTCAAGTTTCCTATCATCGTAACTTTAATTCGTCGACGGCGTGGCATCACATCAGTTCAGCCTTACGAGTTGTGTCAGGCATCAGAGATCAGACTCGATAAACAAGGCCAAAACTTACCTCCAATGACGTGACAGTTGAGAATGAGAAGATTTCCCTCATTGCTGGGCCCCACTGTTCCATTGAGCACAGAGAGATTTTCATCGAGAATAACAGGTTTTCCCGGCGGCACTGAAAGAAGAAAACAGATGCAGAGTTAGAGGCAATGAACACGATACATAGGTGCGGGCATTAGCACCCGCGAATTGAACGCTTAATTTCGCTCCCTTGAATCTCTTCCCCACGCAAAATAAATAAATGCGCACAAATACACGCACGTGCGCACGCAAACAGCCACGCACGCATATTTACTGCATATACAGACGCACAAGGAAGCATAAATGCAAACGCGAAATAGAGCTGCTGCAAACTCGGAAGTATCTACCGCATTTTTTTTCGATTCATCTCGAGCAGTGGTTCCAATGGATGATCTGGGGAAAATTTGCTGGTGGAAGTGCGCAATATCAAACGTATCGGTTATATTCGCTGCACTATACATTATATAGAGTATTTCATGCTCTGATATGGCCTGGTGGACATCCTTCTGCTGTATCTTTATTGCAAGGTAGAAAAGCAGCGAGGGAGAGGGAGGGAGGAGGCTCATAAGTGTACATTAGAAGGATGAAATTCTGTATAGTCTAAAATGTAAAAAAAAGATGCGAAATCGGTTACGTGGTTACGAACGATAGAGCTTTACATTCGTGTCAATAGCATTCGCGCATAACTGCATGATCTGGGCGAAACTCATAACGCCAACACACCAACAAATATTGGCTCAAGGAAAATCTTACGAGAAAGCGTACTGACGAAGCTAAAAACGTTCGTAAGATTATGGTCTCCTACACTGCATTGGTACACATTTGCCGGCACAATTTCATAGGCCACGGTAAGATAAGCAAGCCTATGGTGCCCACCGTTGTAAAAACGAGCGCTGCAGTCTACAGCACACGCGTCTGCAATTGTACCTGAGACGCGAACTTCTGTATTTTCCCCAAAAGTAAGCGTAAGTCAACTCCCAAAACTTTAACAGGCGTCGCAGCTGTTAACGTAAGAAGGAAATTCTACAATTGAGGAATGGAAGCAGGAGGGGGGGGGGAGTGTAGTAGTATTACAAACATCATCGTGCTGGTCTCCGCCGATGAAGTTGTCGCTACTAAGTGATAGAATACGCTGCTGAAGGCAATTTGCCGGCAGGGCAAATCTGATACTCGAGGATGACAGGTGCTTTCTTGTTGACAATGGCCTCTGGTAGGTAATCTAAGAGCGTACTACGCAGTTTGAAAACAAAATTCAGTTAGACATGCACTACTGTGGAACACAACTTTAATGCCCTCTGTGCTGGCAAGATTGTTACAATTTCGTCTGGTGCTGTGAAGTTGTGTTTGTCGAGTGTTTCAACAGCCTAGAAGGATTTTAATGCTCGCAGACACGCTGCGTGTGGTTGTACTTGCTAGAAATTCGGTATCCGTCCATGACAATCACTGAAGGTTGTTAGTGGTTAGACCTTTTTTCTGCACCTCGCACGTATTATTTTCTACAGTCCCATAATATCGGTGCCCGCAATTCGTTTTCTTTGTTCTCCTGTGTTAGAGCGCAGATCTTAGGCGCCCGTTCCGGCAGCGAGCGTCGGCATCGGCGTCCCTCAGCGTAACAGGCGAACGAGCACAGCGAAGGATGAAACAGCGAACGTAGAGTGCAGCGGGGGATTAAAGACGGCGATAGCGAAGAGAGCTGGAGGAGGAAAGCTGAGGAGGAGGGTATGACGAAATCGTGAGAAAAGCAGTAGTGCCGCACAAGACGGGCTCTGCGGCGTCGATGGCTACGAGATAGCGCCAGAGAAGCGCGCGTCGTCCGTTCACCGATGATAGCCACCGAAATCACTATACTGAAACAAAGCGCTGCATGAGCGGAGGTATGTCTGCGGCGGCTGCTGTGAATCGTGCCCACGCGTCACCCACGCGCTTCCTCTCGCGATCTCCAGATTAGCAAGGCAGTCGCGCCACACTTCGCTTCGTTTGCAAAGTGCCGCACGAGGAAGATCGTCCGCGTCAGCCAATATATCGTGAAATGAAAACATCGTGAAATTAAATATCTTGAAATGAAATATATCGTGAAATGAAAACACGTATAGAGCTGCGCTCAGATTTCGCATTAGGGAGTATCGCAATTGTCGGTGAATTTCTTTAGAGCGCAGATCTTAGGCTGCTCATTCCTGCGTTGGGCGTCGGCGTCCCTCGACGTAACACAGCGAACGAGCACAGCGAAGGATGAAAGAGCGAACGCGGAGTGCAGCGTGTATGCTGCGTGTGTATGCATTTCTAGCGTATGTTTGCGCCAGCACTCAGACCTTATATCGGTTGTTCCTGGGGCACGAAAAATAAATGATTGATTATTTTGTGGTACATTTTCAAGTCTCCGACGCTTTACGAAATTTTACCTGCACATTCTGACATAACGCTGATCAAAGCGCGCAGTTGCTGTGACATTCTAATCACTAACTATATTGCCCGAACAATCCAGTGTTCAGGCCGCGTCTCACTAATAGATTATCTTGCTTACGGTGAAAGGTCGTGAGCGGTGGTTCTTTGCCAACTTTCGTGCCAATAACGATGCTGCCAATAACAGTGGCTTCCCCTCACATAGCCAGTTATTGCAGAGAAGCAGCCTTTCAGCTACCCCGAGGTAGAAAACGCGTGCCCGTGTATAATGGCCCCCCAACAGCAGCAAATGAACGCTTAGGAAACCCCGCGAGCACGCATCAGAATGAAAGATCGCGCTACGCCAAGCAAATGTGCGCAGTGGGGCGCGGCTAGCTGGCGGGCTCATCCTTTCGGCACCGCGATGTTTAATGCGCTCGCCGAGCGTGGCACAGGCGCTAGTTATCAGAAGAGGGAGAAAACAAGGAGAGGGTGGGAGCGGGCGCAATGCCCAGCATTGCCTTCGTGCCCACGGCGCGACTGCCTCTGCGCCACATACGCACGCACGCCCGCACGCATGCGTATCCGGCGAGTGAAAAAGCTGCCCCGTGGACGCGGCCGACGTGGGGCGTTGTTTCGCCACCGTTTCTTATCAGCGGCAGCGATCCCCGCACGCAATATGTCATACTGAAGATTAGGTTTTCCAGGCGTGCGAACTCCTTTCGTAAGCTATGGTCGCAATATTTTTTTTTCTTGTTCGCTCTGCCCGCATGTTTCTATTTATTGCGGTGGCGGTTCATTCCCTGCGGCACTGCGCTTGCCACAAGCGTTGCTCCGGAGAGGCTTCGAGAACGCTTAGCGACCGCTCGCGTTGGCCCACGCAATCAGCGCCAGTGACGGAAGTCCGTGCCGGTTATGCATGTTGGCCAGAGCTCAGCCAGTTCGTTATGATGAGGGATTACGGGGAGTAGGCGCTACGCCAGTTGGCCTATCTACCTCTAGCCGCTCAACCGACTTTTTATTCCCAGACCCTAATCGACAGAAGCTGAAAAGGAACTGCGGCCGTATGCTATAAGAGCATCTTACCTGCAGCAAAGTAAAAAATATTCGCCCCCATTCCACCCTGTGAAAGTGGATGTATACAGTGAAGCTGTTGCCCACGTTACACACTCGCCCCCACCACAAGGCTTCGCACAGTCGAGATCAATGTCGCGACCACGACCTCGTTCACGCCCTTTGCCGTTGGTGCTCCGACGCGGCGGTGCACGTTTGCGGCGTCCATATGCTTGCGCGTAACCCGCGTACACGAAATGAATGCCACTGTAATTTCTTAACAGTCTTGCCTGATGTCGATTACGGTCGCAGCTATCGCATCTGTCAAGGACAGATACATCGTGTGCACACGTTCGTCACGTGCGCACGCAGGTGTTCCGGAGTGCAGCATGTATCCTCATTCCAGTAGACCCTCCGGCTGACGCAAGTGCGTTATTGAACTAATTCAATTTCTCAAAGTAAAGTGCGTCACAAAATTTGTAAAGTAGAACTTCGACGCAACTTGCAGACATGATAGCATCGGATTGTAATTTGAACATACGGGAAAACATAATTCTGTTACGGGTAAACTAAAAATTACACTAGCTCTGGAGACGAAATTGTTTCTTTGTCGACGCGACGGTGTACACGCACGGACGCAGAAAATTTGCCAGGGTAGCCATATACAGCTTCTCTGTAAAGTGATCTTCAATGGTAGTTTGTACATATAAGAAACGCGAGTCAACAGCGGTTGACAGCGAAGAAAGACGAAGGTCTTCCTGGTCCGCATTAGCGTACCATCTGCTTTGTCATTTAGACTACGTTCCCTTCGGGATCGGCCCATATTTTTCATTGAGTAATGCCACATTTCCGGTCCAGATTCTGGGCGCGAGCAGTTTGAACGAGCGCATATGGGTGTAAGTCTGCCCTTTCTGCGCTCATTACGCAAAATAACTGTTTCGTACATACCAAGCTCTACGCTAACTTGCTGCATCTTGTTTGTTCCAAGCTTCATTTCGACGCCTTTTTTGTTGTCCTACGTGCACTAGAAGACCTCAAATCGCCACATTTTGACGAAAGTGGTCAGCAAGTGCCAGCCGGATACCCAGGTCCCACCAGTAACGCACCGAAAGGGGGGGGGGTCTAACCCCCCCCCCCCCCCCCCCCTGGAGGCTACGGCCGTTTGGTAAGGGCTTCAACGGATGATCCCGTGCACTGATCTGCTGATGCAGACCGGCTTCTTGGCCCTATCAAGCTCTTTCAAGACTTTTGAGTAAACCGCGGAAGAAATACACATCATCAGCATCGTTGGTGTCATTATTATACTTATTAGGCATTTTATTTGCTGTTGGATTCCTCTGGGTAAAGCCAGTCAATTGCATATTATGCAAAGTGCTTGCCCCCCCCCCCTCACACACACACACACACACACACAACACACAGACACACAATTTCAACACCCCGCCCATGGCAGAGATCCTGGGTGCGCTACTGGGTTGGGTTCCACGTACCCCGAATCGTTCTGGAGTCGCCAAAGAAGACCTTGTCGTCAAACAAATACGTAGCCTGTTTGACTTCGTTCAGTGGTGAGAAAAACATAACCGAGCAAATATTTCGAAGATGAGGCATATGCCTGCTGCAGCTAAAATTCGCACTTCCTAATCAGATGCGAATGTATTCAGCGAGACCCGCATTGAAACCCACAGGCAACGTACACCTTCCAGAAGCGCTATGTTTTAAAGTGGGTGTAAGCATTAACAGTTCAGCAGCCGAGATAGGCAAGATAGTATTGTGAAAAAAAAAGCAGGGAAGAGATTGATATTACGGGATCCGTTGCATGCAAAAGTATACAAGCTAGATATAGCTGTTTTAATAAATACCGAAAATATTAAGGAGATTTAGACAAAATGCTAGACTGAAGAGCATGTTTAGCATACCTGATTAGTTCAGCTAGGCTAGGTAACTATCTGTCACTGACCCCTTTCATACGAGATGGCAATAAATCATCATCATCGCGTATCTCTAATCGTATCATCGTAATTACGACTGACTGCGACTCCGACTTCCACCCTCGCGGGTGTGTCACGCTAAAAAGCCAAACATCAAGAGATACAACCGCCTCGCGGGAAGACGGACGTCAGGGGACGTGAGAAACTCGAGCATTCCCACAGAGTTGTTACCGCGGTGAAATTTCCGCTTATTGCGCACGTGACTTACAAATATGTATAAATGCAAAATACGTACGCTAAGACTTGCAATTTTATTTTAGTTCACCATGATTTATAACGGTTGACAGTTTTTTTTCTTGTTCAGTCGGCCCTTTTTTTAAGTTTGCCGTGGTTGAACGCGGTTAAACCAAGTTTACCGAGCGATAGCACGGTTTTTCTTGCTTTGGGAAAGGACACAGACGCTGCTCGGCGCGGAGTAGTAGAGCTATCGCTCTAAAAAGCGATATCGCCTCGGCGCATTTTGACTATGTCTCTATTTTTATTTATTTATTTATTTATTTATTTATTTATTTATTTATTTATTTATTTATTTATTTAATAATACTGCAACCCTAACATAGTGTTTTGGCAGGGTGAATATACATTTGCTAAATTTACAAATCGGCAAAACAAATAAATATAAAACAAGTAAGGTATATACACGCTTCCAGACAAGACAACGGCTTGCAATAAACAGGTATAAGGGCATATAATGAAATCAGCGCTACATTCAAGCTGATCACGAGTGGAGAATCGCTACAGTGATTGAAATAAACAGCAGGAGCACATGTAATAGAATTGAGACACTCATTGCTGGAGCTGCGCAGCAAAAGGTTCAAGGATGACTGTGAAACAACTTCGTTACTAAGATTATTCCATTCTGTAATAGTCCTAGGGAAAAACGAATACTCGAATGTGTTATTCCGGGTGGAGAATGGGGTTATTGTAAAGGCATGCCTCTGCCTTGTGGCATATCCTGTGGAGAAATGAAGTATATGTGATAAGTCAGTTACTTAAAGTAACCTGTAACTAACTGAAAGAAAAATTTTAATCTCAATACTTCATTTCTTTGTGTAGGTGATGGGAGGTTGGCTTTTGCTAATAAACATGTTATTGAACTACGGCCTAAACTGTTATACATATATCAAACAGTTCTCTTTTGAATTTTTTCCATTTCGCTGATATTTTGTCTAGTGACTATGTATAAGCGACTACATATTTAGCAACCTTTTTAGAGCGATAGCTTTACTACTCCAGGCACAAACCCAGAAAAAAAATTAATTATGGGGTTTTACGTGCCAGAACCTTGCTCTGATTATGAGGCACGCCGTAGTGGGGCACACCGGAATAATTTCGACCACCTGGGGCTCTTTCACGTGCACCTAAATCTAAGTACGCGGGCGTTTTCGCCCCCATCGAAATGCGGCCGCCGTGGTCGGGATTCGATCCCGCGACCTTGTGCTTAGCAGCCCAACACCATAGCCACTAAGCAACCATGGCGGGTCAAATCCATAAAACGCCTGGTTACGTAATTCTGACCTTTAAGCTCAGCCAAGTTCAAACTGGTACTTAGCCTGCCACTATACCGGCGGCTGCTGCGTACGCCACGTAGGCACGCATATCTAGAAAGCGATCTGCGATGTGTACGAAGTGCGCCGAGTGTTGGTAGCTTTGTATGCGCTGTGCTTTCGACGCTTAGTTCGCATTGAAGCGAGACGCAGCATGAAGGTCATTTCGCTCGCTGCTGCTGCTGCGCCGAGCAGCGTCTGTGCGTTGTATTGTGGTGCAATTGTACACGCGGTAGTTGCTGACGGCGCCGAGCAGCGTCTGTGTCCTTTCCCAAAGCAAGCAAAACCGTGCTATCGCTCAATAAAATTGGTTTAACCGCATTCAACCTCGGCAATTTCTTTTTCTTTCAACACTGCGACTCCCATTATGCGCCCGGCAACGGGGTATAGGCATGTTCTGTCCGCCAATCCGTGTGCATGAATTGCAGGAACTGTGGCCCCGAAGCTTCGTGGCAACCGCAACTCGAAGTCGCAGGGGAAACCGGAGTTGCGCAGAACAGTGAAAAAAAATAATAATAAAGCTAAAGGAGGGGGAGGAGGCACTGACGCCATTCGCCGTCGCTGAACGAGAAAAAACAGCAGCCGCGTGAGGGAAGGGCGCAGAAGATACTCTATAAGCCGGAGCCGAACGTTCTTGCTCTCTGCGCAGGACGCCGCCACAGAAAATGAGCTCGCTCGCCGTTGGCGTGGAGGAAAAAGCGAGGCTTTCGCATCGCCTGGCGGTAATTGAAGAGGCCACCGAAGCCCGTAGGGAAGTGCATCGCGATACCGTGCGCGTATTCTGCACACGTCGGGTGGAGAACAGGGGGTGATGCAGCGAGAAATACGGCAGAAGATTGAGCATATTCAACAACACCACATAGCATTGTGAAGATTACATCGGCTGTCGCAATAATGAGTCTAATGACCGGAGGGAATCTTCGGAGGAGGGCGTTTTTTTTTTTCTTCTTTATTATCGGCGGCCGAAAGCTGAATTTGACCACTTCAGCTAGATGACTTGAAGAAGCAGGCGTCAATGTTACGACAAATCACTGTGTAAAATAAGGTCATATCCTCCATTTATTATACTCAAATAACTATCCAAATATTGATATTTAGGTCCACGTAAACGAGACAGCCAAAAAGGAGATCAATTTTCAAGGATCTTGGTTGCCAAAAATTGCTTGTCGTTTTCCAGTCACATTCGCTAATGTTATACTAATATAATTCATCAGTGCCTCTTATTACGAATTACATACAAATCACATGTTCGTGCAAAATCTTTTGACAGTACGTTACCCATTATTTTGTAGCGATCCATTTCATTTTTTAATTTTTTTACCCTTCATCATTTCATTGGATATGACCGTATCAACCGCATAGCCTACTCGATGAAGAAGAATGAAAGGTGGAATTTATCGTTACAAAATGTTGTCCCTACTTTGTAGCAGATTTATACCCGTACCGTCGTGGTTGCGCCGTCAGTAAAACCGGTATGCCTCACTCTCGACCACTGCAGAAGACGGAACAAAATTTAAGAGAAATCAAATGCATCAAAGGCACGCCCATAGAAATAACCCCATTGGACCAATGGTCTGTGAAATTCACTTTTGTCGAAACTGCAAACATTCCTTGTGGCCACCAATATGTGCATTCGGTTTGTGCAGCCCACTGCTTCGGGGCTAAATTCGCATAGCTTTTCGTTCGTGTCCATGGCAGGCTTTCAGCATCGAATTACAAAGCAATCACGGAAACGAAAATACAAACAGAGCACTGTCTTGCAGCTCATATCTATTTACAAACGTGTACACTTATATAGCAAACGTCTCTTTTTTGAACTGAGAACTATTTCTTTTTTCACTGGCCTGAACCGCCTGCCTGCTTCCATCGCCACTATTCCGGATAACGCAAGCTTCAAAACAGTCGTAAACAACATATTGTGTTAAAACTTTATTGTTGCCGATGTATGCCTTTGTTGTTGATGTATACCACTCCTTTATGTAATACGTTGGGGCCTGGAACGTATTTTAACAAACAAATAAGTAATTAAATAAATAAATAAATACAGAAATTTGCGCTGTTCTGGTGGAGTACCAAAATTTCATAAATTTTCTCATTTTTATGGTCGGCGTCCAACTTTCAACCGCTTACGCATTAATGCCTCTTCCCGACCAGACAGGTTTCCGTCAAACTGTTGATTTTCGAAAAAATCTTTCTAATTATTCACTGTAGAGCACATTTTCTAACTGCGGAATTGAAGCCATGCAGTAGTGACGTCATGTCTACTTAACGGAAATCCTAAGACAAGCGCTACTTTTTCGATGTCCGTCCCCCCAAATCTGCTAAAAATACAGTGTAGCCTCCAGTTAAGATTGTACCGAACTTCTTGACGCACGCTTTTTGCAACTGTTAGCTTGGACGCCATCGAACCATAACACCTTTTAAAACCGGATGTCTGGACAGCGGTGCTAGTCTTATACGACTTCTGCTAAGCAGACATAACTTCACTACGGCTCGGCTTCTACTGTATTTCGGAAATGGAACACGTGTCTTGAAGTGAATAATCAAAAAAGTGAATTAATGAATTTCTTTAATTATCCACCTGAACTTTGCAATTTCTCATGCAGGTAACTTCCGCCTCTTCCAGAAGTGCACCCGACCTTTAAAAAAAAAGAAAAAAAAAAGAAATAACATGCTGTAATTGCACACATGTATATCTGTGTGCATGCCCGCCATGGTAGCTATGTGGCTATGGCATTGCGGGTTCGATCCCTGTCATGGCAGCCGCATCTCGATGGAGGCCAAATGCAGCAACGGCCGTGTACGTAGATTTAAAAGCGCTTTAAAACAACCGCATTTGGTAAGAATTATTCCGGAGTCCCCCAGTACGGCATGCCTCATAATTATGTCGTGGTAATGACATGTAAAACCTCACAATTTAAATAATTTATTGTGTTTGCGAATAGAAAGTATTTGGAAGACAGCAGTCTAACGTTTTTGTTGTCGTGATCTCTGTACTTCTGCGCCGCATTCACCTGCCATTGATTCGCAATTCCAACTCGACCAAGTCGGTACCTTATTGTTTTCATTCGTGAAAGTTCTTTAATACGAGCCGCCGACGCTAGTATTATGTCCAATACGACAAGTGGCAGGTACCTGTTTTTACGAACAGCACTAGCTTAAGAACTTCAGGTGCATATAGGGTCCCGACATACTGTTCTGCCGCACACAACTGTAGCCCCGATTTCCAGTTGTATGATGCAGATCGAAGACTTGTCACTGCTATTGCTACTCTGTCGGAATGGTGTAGCACACTCTAGCCATGAAGGCGTATTCACCACAAAAATTAAAATTACTATTTACACGGTTAATATGATGCCGTGTTTGAGTAATTGCAAGTATGCGAGCAATTTAAGAACGAAGTCACTATAGTATGACATAGCGGGAAATAATTCTGCTACTCGATGTAAGGACTTTGGTTACAGAAATAGCTTTAAGTCAGCTGTACACACCGAAATAAATATATTAATCATAAACCGTCTTTCAGGCTAAAAGTCAGTTCCAGTGTCAGAAAAAAATTTTTAAAAACTTAACTTCTATGTCGGGCACCACCAGAAATTATTCGTGGAAACTGCTCCGCTGACCGAGTAGTGCCGCGGGCAATGTTGTGGCAGCCCATCGAGAGCTTCTTGAGACGCCTTGTGCTCGGGTGTGCTAGGTACGGATTCTATAGTGGCAGAAAACAAGTATAAAAAAGCAAAAGAAAAAAAGAAAAAGCAACGCTCGCGAGGCAGCAAGCGCTGGTGGCTCATCCTTGGCAGGCGCCGGTGCTCGCCGCGCCTTGTGTGCGCTCAGAAAACTGACGTGCCGCTGACGTCACGGTTTGCCCTCAGACTCGCTGATATGAACTCATGGGCTCGAAGCGAACCGGCCGTGGCGACGTCGCCGCCTGAAAAGTTTCCGGCGGCCGGGCGGTATTGTTTGCTGAGGAGCGACTTAGGGGTTTGCTCACTACTTCACCGAAGGTTCCCCGGGGCGGCCGAAGAGCGTCGCGCCATTGTATTGCCAGCTTACGAGTCAACAGGAAATCCCGCACGCGGCTCCTCTTAATTAAGGCACGGCTGGGATAGCTGCGCGGAGAAGCGTGGTGCCCCCCTCCCTCTGATGGTCCTGACAGCAGCGCTGTAGGGCATTCTCAGCGGCTGTTGACGGTCGCAGTCTGAGTGGGATATCGCGTCTCGATTTCGCATCCGCCCAAGCATTGGTCCCCTTACGAAGGGGCCTCTCTCGGTGAGCGAGACGACCACCGAACAGGTTAAGAACATTTTAATTGGTGCGGCCTTCCGAAGTTGTTACGGGAAGACAGCGAACTCCATCTGTCGACTCTTGTACTCCGCCATCTTATCAGCCTAGCGTTCCATAATGTAGAGGAGAACTCATTTAGGAAGCCGCATTTGCATGCGTGTCATATTTCGCTAGTGGGAACTGATGCAACCATGCGCACTCACATATCTGTGTTGAGTTTATTTAAACGTTCGTAAGGTATCCTTTTTTTTTTTTTTGTCAGCTCTGGTCAGTGATCCCAACACAAGCGACGGGATATAGTCGTGTTTTGCATTAATGATATACTTTTCTCTCCCCCTCTTGCAGCGTTTAGTGTAAAAATAAAAAAAAACATCTTGATGTCATGAAAGGCAGAAGGAATGATTCGCTATTAACGTCAGGGTACTCACTCCACTTCCGCAAGTATTTCGTTTCCGCATATATTTTTATCAACAGGGCTGACGCTCAATTCGGGGCTGTAACTACACACGAAGTTGTTTTAGAAAATACCATGAAAATTGCGTCATGCAACAGAACAGCTCAGTTTGAACTTTGAAGCGGCGCAGGGTAGAGTTGTGAGTAATATCAGGAGGAACAAGGAAATCCCTTTAAAGCCTCACGGTTGATTTCGGACGTTGACCCCACGAATACATCAATACGTTAATGTTTGCTGCCCTGATATGACTGCCCTAAGGGGTTCTAGAAAAAGACACACATTATATAAATGAGTCCAACAGCGCATCGCGTAGAAACTTCAGTGAAATTCTGTAATGAGAATCCTGTTTAGCCCACATGCTGAACTCAACATGCTGGTTATTCTGCAAACGGCACTATCCGAACAAGGGCTGCCGGGTATGTATTGTATCTGTCCAATGCACGCAGGTGGTACACATCCGCGTCATGTGCTATGGTCATACAGACGGAGGAGGTGGGGCTGCCCTTGGTGAAGCGTCTTCCACTTGCAGGTGAAAGCTGGCTCGAGGGCTTTGCCAGCTCGAATTCTACTCAGGGAAAATTCCTCCTCCCTTGTGAGGCTTCCAGGAAGGGAGGACGTTGGGCGGCCAATTTCGCTATGGTACTCAGTTGGGCGTATTCTTGTGGAGTAGAAGAGGGGTAATGCGCGTGAGAGCCGGGACGGCTCTCATATCGAGTCCCTTTTGATTGAACTCAGTCAGTTCCACTGGCTTCAGTATGAGCCGGTGAAATTGAGCCTGATGGAGTATGCGTGACTGCAATACCGACCGAACAACGTTAAGTCGGTTTAAGTACGCACTCATCCCCGTTTATGTACAATCTGACGTATCAGGTGGAGGTCGATATTCTATCTTCTCGTGAAGCTTCTTGAAAATAGGTCACAGGGGGCGCTTGCTAAAACCGCATGTAACGAAAACATGTTATACTACACATATTAATTGCATGCTATTAAAGATATGAACTTGTTGTACCTTTGCAACCGTACCATCCACGCACCTCAATTTGGGATCATTGTGTAGAGGAAAGACGCCATTATTCGATTATGCACGTGTTGCGTGCGCAGATAGCGCCGCAGTCGCGCCACGCATGACGCACTCCGAGCTAAATTTAGCCTCGCGCGTGGCGTTCAAAGCGGCGTAGCTCGCCAGTACGTTTGTCCATCCAGAAGGAATGGTTACGTCTACGAGAGCTCACTATGCCACAGTAGGTATAATTTTTCAAAACTAAAACTGGTCTTCGTCAGCAGTTATAAGGCCAACAAGTGCGCAATTTGTTGCAGACATGTCACGCTTGCTAGGCTATGGCCGCCCTGTGATCAACACGTGGCGTTCGTAAATGGAGTGAAGGGACTCGGGCAACAAGAAAGAGGTATATCCAACCCCTCTGACCCCCGTGTGCCCGTTTCCATAGGAAGCGCAAGCGCAGAAGCGCCAACCATCTACGAGTGCGGCGGGCTCGAGCGGCGCAGGGCAGTCTCGAGCACCACCAGTATAGGGGGGTCATTTCTTTACCCTCGTGCCCAAACACCTTGTATAAATCAAACGGGCCCACTACGAATAGAGAGTGAGCATGACTGCAAAATTAGACCGCAAGATCCCCACTAACTGTGACATAACTTACGCATGTACGCTTTCTAATGCGTGAATAAATGTAAACTTTGGCCTTGGCTTACGTAAATTCTATACCCTAGTGTCCATACACCTTCTGCAGCAAGCACGATACTTTTCACCTACCCAAACGCGGCTGCGTCCCTGATACCGCCTACCCGATTTCTTTTTTTTTTTTTTTTTACTTTGTCTAGCCATTTTTATCCTGTTGCTACAAAATCATGTACTGCTCTGCACTGTGTTTTTGCGAAGTGTGTCTGAAATAGTCGTGAGCTTGTTATAGCTTATGGTATACGTTAAACAAATTTTAATGCACTTTGCGCGCTCTTGAAATGAATTCACACAGACGCTGACAGCATCTAAATTGTATTTTCATCTGTTAACATACTTTTAGGACTTCCTGCATATATTCTAAGTGTTGCAGTGAACAGTGTACCTGTTTGAACTTTCTGTTGACTGTCAGTATGAGCGCGTTCCCCCTTTTTCTCACATTTCAATTTTATAATTGTTACTTCTTTCAAGATCTAGCCTCTGTTTTCAATGTTTTGTTTGCCTTATCGAAAAGGAGCAGCTGCCATAATCCATGATGGGAACCTGTGCTACATACACGTTTAATGAAAACTTACAACTTTTACATGCCTTCAATTAAAGATCGCGATCCAGTGAACCCTGCCGTGCCATCCACATAAGCTTTTCATGTATAAACAGTATCATATGGAGTAGTAGGCTAGGCGCATTGACCTGGTAAACATTTAGAGTGTTGGCTCAGAAATGTATCTCTCTCTCCCTCCGCGCTGTAAACATGAGTACCTATGCGCTATACGCAAACTCAGCCTCCCCCCCCCCCCTCCCCCACCAACCTCCCTCCAATGTTAAATGTCTGAAATTCGTCGTTCGTATAATTTAAGATCAAAAATGTTAAGATAACCTCTGATTCATTACCGATTTTTCCTGCATATCTTGGAGAAAATCGACGTACTCAACTGTTACGACCTTGGGAATATTGTTCTGTCTTCCAACTATGTGGCTGCCACATTTTTAATGGTGTAGACAGTTTAAAAGTTAGGTTTGGACCCGTGTGACGTATTGAAGGGACGACTGAATAAAAGTAATAAAATAAATAACAAAAAAGGCGTGCTCGCGTACGTAGAATAACCGATGTTCCTGCCTGGAAGACAGAACAGTTTCTAACAAGGAGAACTTTCCATTAGCCAAGCTGGAAACCCCGTTAGGCGCCCCTTATTTCCCGTGCTGTATATATATCGTAAACTCGCGACGACGTTGGAGGAACTTCTGAAACGCTGAATGGGCGCTTTGTGAAACGTACAACGGATTTGAAATTGATTCCTGGAGCACACAATCGCGGGCGCCGTGCCTGGCGCCACCGATTATGAGGGCCATTACTCCGCTCGGACAGCTGCACGCACGCGCGCGTGTTCCGGTCGGAGATAGGAAGGGGTGGGAGACGCTATTGTGCACCCAGAAGGCGCGTCGCTCAGTGAGCGACGACATCCCCGCGACACGAGTAAATCGTCCCACGTCGCCCGCACGCAACGGCGTTGAGAAGCAGTGTGGTGTGTGTACAGGAATGGCCTGACGCGCGCGCGTGCGCGCAGGCGTTTTCGAGTCAATGAAGCCATATAGGCAAAACCGTAGCGGTGAACGCGCGTCCTAAATGTGCACGCTGCACTCCCCCCCCCCCCCCCCCCCCTCTCATCTCATCTACACGGCCGCCGTTCACTGTGGTGCAAGCGGGCTCTCGTCAAGAGGCGACCAGCGGCAGTAGCAAACGCGCGCCAGCCGCTCGATACCGGCCGGAGCAGCAACTATTGCAGCAGCTGTTGTCCGCTTCATCCATTGTCGGCTCCCGCGTGTTGCAGCGGCCGCCGCACTACAACGGGGCTTTCTTCATTCGAGGAGCTCGCGCGCGGTCAATCATCTTGCCTGCCGATGAGGGAGCGGACGTGAGCACATAGGATAACTCTTGTTTATGAGGACCGATGGCTCTCCCCCGTCGACGTGTGCGAGGGGCCACGCTCGTTCGCTCCCCATTGTTCTTTACACGCCGTCTTTTTCTTTGTTTCCTGTTAGAGTTTTCATGTTGGTTTCGCTTCTCGGCTATTCTGGCCGCTCAACACTCTTTGCGCTCCCAGGCCGAGAACGCAGCAAAGTGGCGGAGCCTGGCCGACTTCTTTGCGCGCACGAGCAGGAGGAGGCTATGAAGGGAGGATGGGGGGCATTGCTGCCGTGTTCATCTGTATTGCCGATGAAAAATGACGACCTCGATCTCCGCTGAGTGACGAGATGAATTGCTAGGGTAATTCTGTTTCGCTCTTTAGCGCCTGCTCTCATACCCGACGTGTGCGCACTTATTGTTGTTGTTCATAACTCCCTCTCTTACTCCTCTCGCCTTAACATTTTTTAAAAGAAAATTTACAACATGCCGTTAATTCAGTGTGCCTCAATATACGGCGCTATTATTAAAGCGTTATCGCTCGTTATTTCGTCTCGCTGCCCCGATCACGCCAGGAGGGCGAGTAGAGAGAGAGAATGATGCGAGGGGCTAAAATTGAACAAATATAATTCTGCAGCAACGGCTCCCTCGAGGTTAGGAGCGCTTTCAGACGCCACAGACGCGCGCGCACGCTGAAATATGACCGGCGGACGGAGCGAGCTCCCTCTATCCAATTAGAGCGTGCATGCAGACGACACGGACGGACGGTTGATCGCCGGCGCGGCTGAAAAGTTCCCTCTCGCTACCAGAGCTACGCTATAGTTGGCACGCGGATAGTATATACGCTCACTGGTAGCGAAATAATATACGCGCTCCTTCTGAAAGCCTCGTCACGCTTCCTTACTGTTCTTTCTCATGCGCGGTCATTTTAATTTTCAATGTACCTCACATATGCCTAGCACGTGTTCGTGCATGTCTATCGGTGTGTCTGAATACACGTGCATTTGTGTGTGTGTGTGTGTGTGTGTGTGTGTGCTAGTGTACATAAAGAAACTAGTTAGCAGATATAGATATAGCATACATACGGATGGTAAGCGGTATGAAGATGTGGAAGAATTGTATCTTAGAAATAGCACAAAATGACCAAGCTACAATGAAAAGCGTACGAAAAATAATGCGAGTGACAACGTACTTAATTAAAGGGACACTAAAGCAAAACAATAAATCAACTTAGACTGATAAAGTATTCTTCAAAAACTCTGCTGTAGTTAATTGCCCTGCAGTAGCTCAATTATTGAAAGAGAAAATGAAGCTCAATGTAATTTTTTTTTAATTTCGCGCCGAAACCCTAACGTCAGCACTTCAGTGTGACGTCACGACTTCTAAAGTAATTTTTCGTATTTGGGCCGCGTTGGCTGAGTAAAAGTTCGCGAAACTTGCCACATTCAGTGTTGGTCTCCTTTAGAACACAATGTACTGAGTATATGTACGGCTAAAGAATTAACTGAGACCTAGAAGACGCTGTCAAAATCCATGACGTCACGGTGAGCTGGTGCGGGATCTTCAAGGGGGCGTCGCCACTCGCCTTCTGTGTTTTTTCGTTTCTTTCTGGCTTACCAAGCGGCTTCTCGCGTTAAGAGTGGTGTTTCCGATATTGTGAAAGGGTAATCTACTGATACAGAAGAAAGCATTTTTGCCTTTAGTGTCCTTTTAATAGAAGGTAACCGTATACCAGTCCCCCGTTTCTTTTTTTTTTTTTCTGTGAGTGTCTCATTTGTTTTCTTTCTGACTTGGGAAATCAATCTGATGTAGGCGCTTGCACAGCATTTCCTTTTTGAATAGCGGTAAGTGCTCTATTTTCCCGGTGCACAATCACTTTATTTGTACTATATAAGCTTGCTATAAAAGCTCAGACACTTTCTGCCTCCAAGTTTTTCTACTTGGACCCCTGTTTCTTTCTCTACGACAGAAAATAGGTAAGCATCAGTTCGGTTAATTGCATCCTTGATCTTATATTTGCTCTTGCCTAACACTGTTCACACACACAAAAAAACATGAACGTACACATGTACGCTCTTATTTTACTTAGGGATAAGAAAGAGTTGGCAGCAATTGTCAAAACTAAAATTGTGGGAGTATTTAGTAACGCTTTTTTATTAATTCGAAGCATTCTTCGCCTCATACATTGCGGTAGGTTCGTAGGTTCCTGTCGCGCCTCGTTTCGGGCCTCTTCAAGAAAAGATAATTCCGGCAGAGCCCGTCACACGATGAATGTCGACGTTAATGTGATTAGCACTAAATCAATGTAGCGACACATCGTATTGCGATCGCAGACACACGAAGAGGCAATCTCGCTGCCAATCACAATGCCCAAAGGGTAGTACGACACCGTGTATTTTGTTGTAGTCACTGCACCCCATTTGAAACTCCGTATTATCCTGAGTATGTTGGCTGCAACCTCGTTGCAATGGCTGTCCATCACGCGGCCACGTACGACACGGCGGTGTCTGTTATAGATGGGGTGCTATCGCTTTATTATGTCTAAGGCTACATGCCCATTGGGTCAACTTCTCCCTCTATCTCTGTCTGTGTGCTTTTCTTCTTAATCTTTCTGTCTCCCCTTACCACTTCCCCACTGCAGGGTAGCAAATTAGATATTATTCTTCCGGTTAAACTCCCCGCCTTTCGCATCTCTCTTGTCTATCTCCCTCTCTTTTACATCCATTCTTGAACGTCCATTCGAAATGGGCACATAGCAATATCGCCTACCCAGTGACCCAACTTGTTTACTAGGTGAAACAGCAACCAGCACTTAGTTGTAAATTCGAGCACATATCCAGTGGCCCACGTTACCTGCTTGGTATGTTGCCACATATCAGGTGGCCCAAGCTAGTAGACAACTTGGTTCACTGAGTTAAAGAGGTTAAATACATACCGCAGAGTGGGCAAAGTTCCCAAAGAATGCTACTCTCATTATAATTACGTGTGCGGTGGTGTATTGAATCAGGATGCCCCAGCACAAGAGTCTGTTGCTGTTGGCTCATCGGGTAACACTTTGCAGAACCCCCTACGATGCTGGATAGCCAGCTATCTGCAAAATGCCTTCTATGACATCAGTTCTCACAGTGCGTGGAATCAGCACCATTTTAAAGCGAAGCTTTCTTTATGAAAGCCTTTACTAACCATGGCTGCTGATGCTGTCGTGCCGAAAAGTTTACGCTGCAAGACAAAAGAAAACCTATGACGCAATCGGACATTGGCCCCCGAGCACAACATCTGGATGCTCTAATTATTAGGCCACAATAGAACGCATACTTCTCTCGTGTTAATGCAAGTTATGCTCCGTTTCATAATAGGTGGATAGCAAAATCTCGGTTGTCGCAAGGGATTGTGGGGTACGGCGTATTCTGCTACAACTTCCGGTTCGCGACCACGACGCCGTCTGTGCCGCCGTCACTTCATGCGCATGCTTCACGCGCTTGGTCTTTTACACACTGCAGAACTTTGGTGAAAAACCACGGTGCAAGTACCGCTGGGCAGTTCCAAAACGTAGGTGTGAGCTATCGCTCCTTCGTACTTATGTTGGCGCCCTTAGACTCGGGTATTTTTAGGTGGCAGACATTTCATGCCCTAATGTGTTTGTGTCGCGTAAAATAGTCGTATAACGTTTATCAAGCGTAAATAAACGTTCCTTAACTTAAGAAGTAGTTTTTAATAAGTGGTAAGTCAATCTAATAAGTGGCTGTTTGTTTGCTGTTGCGCGAGCCCGTGCAACAAAATATAGTTGCCGTCGTTGTAACGCTTAGTCGATCGCTTCATCCGCTGTTTTTTTTTTTTTTTTCTGCAGCGGTGCCCAGCGTGCGCCATGTCGTCGGCTGCTGTGCGTTCGCAGTCTCCCGTTTTTTCTCAACACACGCATGTCGTGTATTACTGCAGAGAGAAAACACTGATTTAAGTATCTGAAAAGTGCACGAATTATTTTGACGTTACCTCTTCTCCCTCTTTTGTGCAGCCTCAGTTGCCTTTTCGTTGTACCGGAATAAAGATGGCACATAATCAATGTGCTGAGGATTCTTGCTGGGTGCACCTGTGCGTATTTAACTGATTGTTAAAAACGAGGTGAACGTTAGTGGACGAAGTATTCGCCAACACACTTCCATGTGACGAAATGATCTTCACATATTCAGGCTCCTACGTTCGGTACCCACAGCTCGCCGTTCACGGTCGCTCGTTCACGGTCGTTCCATGGAAAACGAAACATTTTTTTTTCCTTTCACGGAAGAGTTCGCGCACCCTAATCCGAGCAGCCAACCTTAATCACGTTGCTGAAGCGTGTTTAAATCGCACTGCAGAAACTGCAGACAAGGCTGAACGAAGCAACAGAAGCGCTAACCCTCGAACCGGAAGCCGCTAGCTGACGACATCATCGTTTTGCTATCCACCTATTAACTTCAAACGCCTGTGGAAGCTACGCAAGTAGTTCAGTCATCAAAATGTGTCACCTCATGCATTTTGTGGTCAATACCCAGCTATTAATTAACACGGCGTTGGTTGGACAACCGTGTCCGAACATTCTTTTTTTTTAGTTTTTGTTTTGATTGTTCCGTGTCCCTAAAATTTGATTCCAAGGAAGCGTGGCGTCCTTTGAGCATAAAAAGAGATATTTGTGAGATTACACGCAACACAGCGAAGCAGGCGGCAGCGAGTCTGTATAACTGCATTTACTGGACGCCAACAGCGTTTTACTCGCATCGCCTCAGACTCCGAGCAACCACACTTCGGCGAACCACACCGGGTGCGTCGAGGTCTCGTCGTAGCCGCATTGTTACTGCGGTCTGCGCGCCGTATTGGTCCCCCAAATCAAGCGCACTTACATTCTCATGGTCGCTAACGGTCAGGCGCCTACCGGAGCCTCGCTTCGACTTCATGGAATGAATCCTCTGAAACACATCAATCAGAATTGGATTGGAGCAAACTTTATTTGTGCCTGCAGTTGGGCGCTCGCGCGCCCCGACGAGGGCCTACGTCACAAGAACTTATTACCTTGAATATGCTGATACCACCGGCTCCGTCCTCTATACCATGCAATAAGAACGCGTGTCCAGACACCCTCGAGACATGCTGCAGCTGTTGTGAAATGCTAGTGAGTGAGTGAGTGAGTGAGTGAGTGAGTGAGTGAGTGAGTGAGTGAGTGAGTGAGTGAGTGAGTGAGTGAGTGAGTGAGTGAGTGAGTGAGTGAGTGAGTGAGTGAGTGAACTTTATTTGGTCCACAATAGACGCGAGTAAACTCGACGTCACCTGGCTAGGCCCACTCGGGGACCATCAGGTCAAACCTGATGGCCCTCTCGCGGGCCCTCTGGACTGCCAGGATTTGAGAGGTCTGATCCTGGGCCTTAATAAGCATCATCATTTGAAAAGAATACAGAGAAAAAAAAGGAAAAACAAAAACTTATGCGTTATGATTCGTCACAGTCAACGAATGCTATGGCTCGTGTGCGTGTGGCTATTATAACGTAAAGCGTTTAAAACTCCCATAAGCTCACGTTTTAACGGTTTTCAGCCTGACATGTGATGTGCTACCCTTAGTTCGCGCATGTGAGCAGTGCACAATCGCGCTCTAGCTTCCTACAGCTCTTTGAGGTGATTGGCGTTCGCGCACCAGCCAGGAGGCCACGGACGCAGGAATGAAACGGGCGAATAAGAGCGGTGGTACTAAATATGATTTCTATTTGCCGTCTTTGCTTGCAAGTTAGACTAGATTATTTAGCGTTGTGTTGGTATAAGCATGCTTCTTGTCTTAAATCTGCGGATATAAACTTGTGTTACAGTAGAAGAAGCAATACCTGCATATTTGCCAAACTGACGTCCAAGTGCGCCTGTCGGCTCCTGTGTGCTATTGCTGACTTTCGTTTATCACTATGCAAATTAAACATTTTCAATATGCAGATGAGCCTCTTCGATCGAAGCGATAAAACATTCAATACAGACAGGGTGAAGCGCGGAAAACATACGTATTCTTTGGCGTGACGAGAACATTTTCGCTGAAAAGTCAGCGGTAATACCTTTTACTATAAACGTTTGAAAATTTTCAATGTATGTATCGATAGCCATTCTTCACAAATCGACTAAAGCCATCGCTTTCTTGAAGGTACTTGAAAGGCGTATATGACTTGGCCAATGCAGTTGTAAATGGTGGATATTAAAGTGACCAGTGGGGCACTTGTTTTGAGCTACTTGGCGGGCATGCGGTGGGGCAGCTGTACGAACATCTTGTTCATGCTCCATGTGGTTTTGGTGCGATAACTCTTTGCCAGCACTACGAGAATTAGCACATTCAGCCGACAACAAGTTCCCTTTGGTGATGGTAAGGTGTCATCATGTCTGTATTGGTGTGCCGAAGAAGACTTCAAGTGAGCTTGTCGTGGCCAAGTCACAAGGGCAACCTGTAACTGTGCTACGAAACGGGAAGCATATCACCTCATCTTCCGCGTCTTTATTCGCATAAATGTCACCCACTATCGACAACGGCACATCTAAAAAAACTCGTTGCTAATGCAGTGGTAAACTCGGCGGTAATGCAGTTCCACTCAACGTGAAGGCTGGGGAAGTGCGAAGCAGTTATTCGCCGGTGTATCCCTTGTGTTTTCCTTGTGTTTATCTTGTTTTATCCTGTGTTTATCTTGTGTTTAGCAATCTATTATCCGTTTTGACACATGTGCTAAGGCACAGCTGGTGGGAAACCACGACGCACTTGGAGCCTAACCTCCACCCACATGGAGCCAAAGCCTTTGCTGATGATAGTTAGAAGCGATTTCAGCAAATTTCTGTTAATTAATGCGCTTAATAATGCTTGATTATTCCGGTCTTTTAATTTATTCCGAATCATGTCAGTTTATTTTTAACCAGTTTTGATCTACTCTGCACTTGTTTTCACCCTGTTTTGAGCACTTGTTTGTGAGCGTGTATCACGACAAATAACATGCGACGGACGCCGCCGACAGCCCGGGCCCCTAAAGTGATTCGCACTTAAAAGCGGTTCGCAACTGCATTAGTGTATGGTGCAAGCATTACCGTAGACAAAAGTTGCGGGAATCTCTTACCATTATGGATTTACCCGCAACTATAACCCTGTGTACAGATAGAAGGTATGAAAAAGAAACTCGAAGTTATTACTTCTTCGCTCTAGAGCTTATTTTGCTTCAACTTCACGAGAAGCATGACTGCAGAAAACATTTTCAGAAATGAGTATCATATTCAAACAGCTAAGCGCGTGGCATCTTCTCTCCACGTAAGCTACGCTGGAGTTTTGCGACATACTGCAGGCAACAAAGTTTGTTGTCAGAAGGGACGAGCCTTATAATTGGTTGGTCAGCAACATCCACGCCAAAACCTCATACAGTGACGGTATTGTTTCAATCATGGAATACGTGCACTGCGCAGCATCTCTTGCACATGCCGTTGTATATATGTTGTATATAGGTATATAGGTGCCCAGCAAGTTTGCTATATACGGGAATGACCAGGTAGATTGAAATGGCAAAGCACACCAATTAACCCGGATACGTGTGCCCTATTTCTCAACAAGCACGTGCTTTCAATTAATAGATGACGACATCTCGTATGTACTGTTAACGTATTCGTTTTATGTCCAGCATAGGCGAGAAATACGCGTCAAGGTTAGCGCACTGGGAAATCGTGCACTTTCTTTAGGAATTATACTTGGCCTGTAATCTCCTCGAGACAATGTAGGCAGGGGAGCGTGCATTGCACAGATTTTGTTTTGTTTGTGAGCTCTGACCAACCTTTACAGCATGTACAGCGTCCATGGGTTATAACTTCCCTATTTCTCTCTTTATCGTTTTTTTTTTTTTTCGCGCCTGAATGTTACATTGCGCCTTTCGCTATTTTTCTTTTTCCTTATTTTCTTCGAATGCATCCGTTGCTTCTGACGAGTTATTTGATTTCAAACAGTCTCTTCCGTCACAGGTAGCACCTTAGCCTACATAGAAGTGACGCAAAGTGGCAGGAAGTAAATGTCTCCCAACCATGCACTCTACTAGATCTCCCAGCTAATCCAACGTATACCTAGACTCATCTTGTGGACAGAAATTTACAGTTAGAATTAACGTAGTATATGACCATTCAAGGGATGCGTATACTTTTATCCACTGATGCGTGCGTGCGTGCATGTGTGTGTGTGTGTGAGTGTGAGAGTGAGTGAGTGTGTGTGTGTGTGTTTGAAGTTGCAGAAAGGTCGGAATTATCCGCGTTTGCCAACTACTGCAAGAGAGAAACAAGTCTGAATGCATTTAAGAAACGTGCCATTTAAAAACGTCTGATATGCATTATGTTGATGCGCCGCAGTTGGCAATGTTTAATGAATAAATGACGTCAAGTCTGTTGTTTTCTTCGTCTTCTTTTTATTTTATTTTTGTCATTTTTTTCTTTATACTGACACATGCGCATTATCGTTCCTTGTGACAAGAGGGCAATGCGCTGACCGCAAATGAACAAACACGGGCATAAAACTGATAATATCGGCTCGTTCGAGGCCCTGAACCAAGTCTCGTGCTCCCTACTTAGCTCGTTCCCTCCCTCCTTCGCTTCATTCCCGTACCTGGCGCTATGATCTAGCACCGGGATGGCGTGAAGCCAGTACTTCCGTCAGGCGCAATATCGGCCTCATACAAAAACAGTGTCACGCTCATTTCCCCACGACCATCCGGAAAGCGAAGCAATGTCGGACGACGGAACAAGGATAAAATATTTAGAGGGGCTCATCATCGCGCGCGGCGGCCATGGGAGTGCCTCGGGGCGAATGAATGAACACTGCGGGAGGAGGAAGGAAGCGGAATAAAAAAGAAGTGGTCGGCAGGAACAAAACGCTCAGCGCGCAGCGTGCGGCCCTAGATTGAAACTAGCGAGAAGGCGGCGGAGAGGGTGAAATGGCGGACGAGGGCGCACGTCTAAATTATATTTAGGGCCGCGCCGGGCTGGCTGATCCGGACACGCGGGCGCGCGAGCAGTGGCGGAGACAAAACACACGGTCGACCCAGTCATTCCCAGGGAAGGGAGCGACAGCGCTGGGCCGAGCGAACTCTTCGGAGCGCGACATACATCCACCTGGACGAATTTACGATGAGCTCCGGCTCTTCCCTGCGCCGCGCTCTCCCTCGCGGGAAGAACGTAATAAAGCGTCACCGCGCCGCGCCTGGGACGGGTCCCATTCGAGCCGTTTCCGCCATGAGCAAAAGTCCTAATTGAGGTGTTCGTCTCTGTCAGGGGCGCGCTGCGCTCCGACCGGGCAGCTAGCGCCTAGCGTAACGCCGAGCCCCCTACGCTCCACATCTCTTCGCCGCAGCACCAGCCACATGTCATACGCGCGCCGCCACCTGGCCAACCGGAACGACAGGTGACGCGTCTCCATCGCCCCTGTAACGGGCGCTGGATGGGGACACAGAGCGCCGTCAGCTTCTCCCCGCAGTTCCTTTCTTCTTCACCCCGTTGTTTTTTTTTTTTTTTTTTTTTTTTTTACTCCCTCCTCCCATTCTGCTTTCGAATTCGCTGCGCCTTCCTTGCTGCCATCCTTCTTGCTGTTGGTTTGGCCCCCGTTCCATTTTTCTTTCCACGGCTATTACGAGGACGGCGGCTCGTTGCTGCTTTCTCGCTCTTCTTCGGCACTCCCACCCCACCTTCCCTGACGAACGTTTCTTATTGCCTTTCCATGACCATATAAACTCGCAAGGTTTGTGGCTTATCCACGTATTTTATGGCTGTCCTTATCGACGTAAAAAGACGTCATCTAAATGAACCTCCCTGTCCCCTGTTCCCGTTCTTCGCCCGACCCAATCTTTCTCTCGTCGTCAGCGTTTTGCCTGGCTTCAGCCCTTGTCTTGTCGATGCCATGTTCAGGGCCGTATTGTGTGTGGCAGACCATTCTGCCGACTGCGTATGAGCATGGACAAGTATGTTTGTTTTTATTGAAACTCGTGCCAAAAATCCTGCTAGGACTTGCAGTAAATTTGGCGTAAGCTCTCTTGAGATTTTGGTACTCGTTCATTTTAATTCAAAATCAATAAACCGCCTGTATTTTAATTGTGGCGGAGGCGTCCGACTTTCAAGTGCTCTACAAGTTTTGAAACAAGTACTCGAGATTTGTCTCTTTATAATCTAGAAACGTGAGTGAATAGTACTACGGAAATTTTTGTAGCAATAATCAAAATCGGCATTGGTCACTACCAATTGTGCCAAAAGCGGCCAGTGAAGAAACTGACTGTCAGCGGTAATCGATGGCTACGTGCGCTGTACTGCTTCCCTAACGCATACTGACGAGATCGCATGCATATAGCTAACACAACTTCCCGTTCATGGTGAAATAAAAGATCGAACGTGCCACATAGAGCTTCTAGACCCCGTCTGCATCTTGAGGAAACGTGAAAGCCCTAACGGCCATGAAAAATGCGACTGATATGTTATTTCATATCGTACAGGACGAATCATGAAGGGGGTGCCAGCAAGAACGGCGGGAAGAATAGACATTGTCTGACAACAGTGGAGACAGCTATAGAAGAGAGAGCGAAAGACGAAGCAAAAAGTCTGCGAAGGCCAAGAACGGAGTAGATGGAGCAAGTCGTATGCGGCAGCGGAACGGAAAGACCAAAGAGCGAAGGGCTCTGAAAGGGTCTCTGGAAGCGTCTCGAAAATTTACGATCCCACCAAGCGTGAAAAGCCCGCTCGCAGCGACGTTCGCAGTGGGAGGTCTATTTATTGGAGGCATTATGCCGGCGGAATGTAACAACGGCCGATATCTATGGCACGTGCTCCTCTGGGCACATGTGCAAACGGCGCTGGTGCGAGGGAAGTGAAAAAGTAGTTACCTTTGTGCCATAGGCGCGGCTATGTCCAATTCCTGCTATTCCCGAGACCCTATTGGTTCTTTTTTATCGCGACAAGGGGATGTGACTGACTCTCTCGCTGTTTGTGACAGGCAAGGAAAGGGGCAACACCTCGATCATGCAGCGTCCCTTTTGGATGCCACATTAGTCATCAGGTTCCGACGAACATAAACACAGGGGCTTGTTCGACATAACCATAATGCTACCTATATATATATATATATATATATATATATATATATATATATATATATATATATATACAAACGAGACAAGAAGGGGTAACCGAGGGGCTCGAACCGAGGTAATCATGACCACATAAAGCCAACAGATAATGAAGCCAAGGAAAGCATCGGGGAAATTAAGTGCGGTTGAAATTAGAATGTAGAAAATAACGAAGAAAAGGGAAATGAAAGTGGACGAAAAGATAACTTGTCGCCGGCGGCAGCCGAACCCGTAACCTCCGCATTATGCGTACGTTGCACTATCAATTGTGCTACTGCGACGGCCATCAATTCGTCCACTAACTTGGGTATTTATGTCTACTAGATCTAGCCCTAGGAGTGTTAGCCAGCGCCACTCAGAACCATGGTGGGAGTGGGAGGATGTGGAACATCCTTTTTAGCCCGATGGCGTCGCGTAACACGTGATCTTGGGAGAGCAGGCGCGTGGCTAATAAACCCTCGCATGCTACATAATGGCATCAAGGCTACCAGATTCTAGACTCTTGAATCTGGCATATATATATATATATATATATATATATATATATATATATATATATATAGCGTGCCCCAGCTATCATGCAGCACGATTAAAAAAAGAGCAACTGGCTTACGTGAAGCAAACCTAGTGCGTATTGTTTCCAGTGCAGTGGAGTAGCCGCCAGTAATTTTTTCATTACTGAGCTTTAATTAGCTAATTGTAATTAATTATCTAACTCGAGAAGTACTGTCCTAATCATCAAAGCGTCAATGAGAAGATTGTAGAGCAACATGAAAAACTCCCGATACAGCTTTCTGTTGCTCAATACGTGCTACATAAATAGACAGTTTTAGTTACACGTACGTGGAGACTTCACGTACGCAAACGTGAACAGTCTGCGTACCTTACGTGCACGCCATCTGAAACGCTTTTAGATACACGTACGCCACGCACCACGTAGCTACATCTATCGGGAAATATGAACACTGCGGTAGCCAATTCAATTCAAGATGAGTATTTCAGCGAAGCCAGTGATGTGCATTGATGCGTGCCGGTCATCGTCTCCGCAATGCCCGGAAGTGTGTTGTGCAAGCGTTATCTGCTGTCATCGTTGACATGGAATGAAATAGATGACCAGTCATCCTTTCGCCGTGTTTCCATGCAAGCCATCTGCGCGCGCTCAGCACGCTATCGCTTGATCGTGATCTCGCGAAACCCCCTCGCGAAACTGTCTACGTGCGCAAGAAACGCAAGCAAAAAATCGAATCTCACGTACGTTCGTGAGACCAGCGCGCGGCCGCTACGTTCTGCGCATGCGCACTGCTTACACGTAGAAGCTCTACGTACGCAAATCCTCTACGTGCGTGTAACTAAAACTGTCTAATGTGTTTTTCCGAGCGTGAAAGAAGCCTGCGAATACACGCAAAATGCCTCGAGCGGCCAGTGACGCGACAATTCTGCGTGTATTCGCGGGATAGTTGCGTCACACTGATATAGACCAGGGCCGGTATTTTGAAGCGATGCGTTATGCTTTATTCTATACTTGTCTTTTCATCCACCGCTCACGGCCGGCTGATCCCGTTGATATAGTGAGCGGACCATCGCTCTGACCACTGACAAAGCGCGAAAAGCGCGAAAAGGCATTATCATCGGAAAGGCATCGCTACAAAATACCGGCCCAGGCGGTAGTCTAAGGTACAATGAATTCTTATGGGGGCGCAGTCGCGAGTTGGCACGTTCCGGTCAATTACAGTGTTCTAACGCACTGGGACGTTTAAGTAGGCGAAGTTGCCGCACTGCATCAGGCATTGGAGTTGTTGGGGCAGACAGAATGTTTCGTCGGTTCTCTCGTTGCCGAAGATACCGCACTGAGCCAAGGGTACAAAGACACAAAGTTGACGACTTGGAGGATAGAGGAGTGGGCCTAACGGGCAGGCACCCACTACGTCAGGGTTAATGTCATATCGATCCAGGTACCACAGTGGATGAGCGAAGATAATCGGTTCCATCACTTTGCCGATGAAACTGACAGCGCGTTTGTGCAACCCGACGTCAATTGAAGTGGAGATCTTCACGTTTCAGGCCGAGAAACCAAACTAATCAACCTTCACCGTTTAGGGACGATTTCATTATCCCGGGAGGTCTTCGCAAAAATTGATGTAATGAGGCAGCAAGCTGGAGATTGCGTAGTGGCACCGATCTCTCACTTTGTCCACTCGAAAGGACCCAGTTGACCTCCAGTAGGAGCCCGGCTGCTGTACGACAAGACCGAAGTTTATGCGTGCAATTTTTGTGCAACCCAATTTAACCATTAGTGTTTGTCGTAATAGAGGTCGATGAACAAACGGCACAATTGCCCAATTTCTTAAACAATTGGGCAAGAGTGGTGCACAAATTTATAAAATGCTGCAAATAAAAGGCCTAGGAAAGGATGCACTAAAGGCAGGAACTGTGTTAAAGTGGGCCCAAAGGTTTAGGGAAGGCCGTGAGGCCTTTCCGAAAGCAATGGAAGATCAGGATGCCCGTGCACCTCGTGTGAAGATGAAAACATCGATAATGTGCGTTCTCTTGTGTTCAGTGACCACCGAATGATTATTAGAATGATATCAGAAGCACTTGGCATGGACAAATCGTCCGTTCATCGGATTTTGACATAAATTTCGGAAATGAAAAAGGTTTGCGCCAAGAAGGTGCCGGAACTGCTGACTCCTGTGCAACAGTTACGACGAAAAGAATGTTGGATTGATTGAAAAACTTCAAGCGACCGCGATAAATTATGGCAAAGGGTCCTCACCGGCGACGACATTTGGATTTACGAATACGACATCGAGCTGAAGTCGCAGAGCAAGGAATGGAAATATTAAAGATGAACGAAAGCCCCCCAAAAAACAAAGAAAGCGGGGGAGAAACAAGCAAAAATCAGTCATGTTGAGCGTGTGCTTTGACTTCCATGAAATTGTGCACCCCGAATGTGTGCCGGAAGGTCAAACGGTCAACGTAACTTTCTACATGGAGGTCCTGAAGCGTATTAGGAATTGTGTGCGCCGCGTGCGACGAAATTCGTCTAAAGAGGGACGCTGGATCGATTTTGCACGAGATAATGCCCCTGCGCGCTCTGCATTCAAAGGGAGTGGGTTGTTGGCACGCAATTCCATCACTGTACTAGAACACCCTGACTGCTTGCCAGATTTCGACCCCTCCAATTTTTTCTTGTTCCCTATATGGGAAATGGTGCTCCGGGGGCGACACTTCGAGGACGTAGTATTGGTATGGTATATTGAGAGAACGTAAACTATTCATAATCGTGGGTGGCGTGCTAGAGCGCAGCGCCGGCACTCAGTACAGCATTTTACTGTTAAACAAAACGTATTAAACAAGGCTCCAATGAACAAAATATCGCATGCAAAATGTATTGAATGTTATTCATGTTTACAGTTACCTATCCGGCATTGCTTAGCTTGTTTGGAAAAACGACACACACAACATCTGGTTTCTACAAGTGCAATTTGAATACATAAATACAGTGCGACCATCCATTTGTATCGTGATGTTACAATATTTATATACGCGCAGCATGTCAAGCATACCCAATCACGTAATCGCTAGGACCATGTTCTTAATAGCTTGCATGACCTTCTTTAGTGATGTCATAATGAAAACATCCATAGGGAGGTTATTAAAAAGTGTTGGCACATAGTGTAATCTGCTAATTTTTTTCGAATTTTGTGTACAGAGGACTGAAAACTTTCAGTTCTGTGCAAGTTGAATTTTTGTTTTGCTTTTTATTAAATGAATGGTCATAATAATAATTCAAAAACAGTTAAGAAGGCTACGACATCGCTGCTGAAGCGCTTAACATTTAAGAGGACTTCCAAGAGTGCTTCCAGCAATGCAAGAAGAGGTAGAACCGGTGTATCATGTCTAATTGGGACTACTTTTTTTAACGTGACCCCATTGATGCATCTAAAAGATTTTGAAATACTTTTTTGTTAAACGTACTGCACGGACTCTTCGAACAGACCTCGTATGATTGGTTTTAGTAAGCCAGTAGTTTTAGTAGAAGTATTGTCTGGGACACTTGCTCCAGATGGTTTAAAGTTGTGGAATTCTGTCTGATTCCGCTTACGGAGAAATCAGAGCAGAGGCCAAGGCAGTCTTCAGGTTACTCAGTAGAAAAGTGAACAATCATTTCTAAGAGCCTACTCATGAAATTGTAAAGTACCTGGACATCGTTCTTCTTGAACGCATCCCATCATACAAATCCAATAGCTATCTAGTTTTCAGATCATGAAGTCATACTTATGTTCTTCCACGAGGATGTAATAAATTAACATATGCAATAAATAGGTGTATGGTCAAATTACTTTTCTTTCTTAAATTACACCAGTGTCGGCTTTTCTACCCCGTGTAACATGGAAGCACAGTTGCATACGGTGATCTTGCGCAAGGCATAATCCAAGTTGGCTGCGTATTCAGTATCCAGTGCCACGGCACTGTTACGGGTTATTAACTCTAATTTCATTCACTTTATTGTACACCACCACCTCGATATGCATAGATACGCTTTGCCTGTTGAAGTGTCTTATGCTGTCGACACCGAGTAGAGGCTCGGGAAGGATCGTTAATGCTTCAGAGGTCCTTACACTCAATACAGTGGATGTGCTAAAACCTTATGACGCATTGATGATCATTCCTCAATAAGATCGTAAGGTGGGAAAGTTGCAAGGAATATAAATTGTTGAGCTCACGCGGTAATTTCGACAAGAAATAAGTTAAACAATCCTTCTTTGCGCATTAGCTGCACAGCATGACTTCGAAGCTGTGATCAGAAGAGCCATCATTGCCGACAGAGTAGATGATGGTGTCATGAGCGTCAGCGTTGCCTTTAGCGATTTTACGTGGTTCAGCTTCCAGTAGGGGGACACCATGGACACTGCAGAGTGCGGAGGACGAGATTGAGTTTCTTGCTGTCATATACGGCAAAAAGGAAAAGGGAGCTAAAGCCCTCAGCATTAGACAATTACAGGAATGTACGTGCACATTCCTTTGTTGAACATATCATGATGGGCAACGTAGCACAGAGAACATTTTGCAGTAAAGCGGACAAAATATATTCTGTTAAATTTTGATTGTGTCCCAGTGCGGCTTCAAGATATGTTCAACGTGAACTTTAACCAACTAGCCTGACTCACCACCTTGTTGCATTGCTTTGTACCAGCTGTCGTTGAACACAGAGTACATAGAAAATTTACGCTGATGGGCACCTTGATCCTTCCGCCGTAAGCAGGAGAACAGTGATGGCGCATTAACTACCATGCTTCTGGAAGAATGAGGTCGTGTCGCTACGCGAAGTTTAAAAACTACAACTGTTACTAAAGTGAATACTTGGACACAGCATGCGTAGTTACACTGCAAGCTAAATATGGTTCGTGACTGCATGCCGCTGCAGGATGTCAGGTACAGCGGAAGAACACAATACAGTAAACCCTCGTTAACTCGAACTCTGATATCTCGAATCATCGAATAAGTCGAATTTTTTCCTTGACATGGTGTCAACTAAATGGGTTTTTCACCCCTTATCTCGAAACACCACTGCGCCGAACTACGGATATCTCGAAACCTAGACTGCCAAAATTCTGAAAAAAAGACAGTACCGATACGTTTTGTTCTGTATTTTTTTTTTGCGCAGCTGTGTTATCGCCAAAAAGTGAAACCAGGGCAGGTATTTTGTAGCGATGCCTTTACCGATGCTTAGGCCTTTTCATAATTTTCGCGCTTGGTCAACGGTCAGAGCGACTGTCCACTCACGTTATCAACGGGATCAGCCGGTCGTGAGCGGTGGATGATAAGACTAGCATAGAATAAAGCATAACGCATCGCTACAAAATGCTGGCACAGGCCTGCAATTTTTTCCGAATACCTTTTGCTTGATTATGTTTCACCCTCATCTACAGTTCTCGGCCGGGTGATCCCACTGATTACGCGGGCGGAGCGTCGCTACGACCACTGACGCGCCCAATGAGTGCGAGAAAGAGTAGCGTCGGCCAGAGGCGAGCGCGCCGCCACTTGTAAACACGCCAGCCACGCACGTCAGTGCCAAAGGTGAACAATGGCCTCAAGGTGTGTGTCTTTATCTAGAGGGCACAGTCACTCAGTCGCTCAATGGACGCTTTGTCAGTGGTCAGAACGACGCTCTGTGGAGGTTATCCTCGGAAGAAAACTGCGAGGAAGCGAGCCCGTTCACCAGATTTTTAGCGTGACTCGGTTTCGAACACGGTGCCAACATGCATCTTCGTTTGCGCTTATATATGCGAGGTTCGCCGCTGCCTATGTACGACCGACGTGTCGTTTGCTGGGTCACCCATATTATCGCAAAAATGATCTTCTAAAAGTACCGCTCCTGATACATAGCGCTTTTCTGAGCAAGTCGGCGGTTACCGGTGCCATATTGGAAAGGCGTCATGTTGGCTTTACGCGGCGGTTATGCTTATATTTTCGTGAATTCGGCTATATCGAAACTCCGCTTATCTCGAAAATTTTCCCGTTTTGAATACTTCGCGTTAACGGGGTATTACTGTATATGCATTATATGCATATACAGGGTGTCCCAGCTGTCACGCAGCACTATTTAAAACAAGAGGAAAGGCGTTACGCGAAGCAAACCTAGTGCGTATTGTTGCCAGTACAGTGGAGTAGCCGCCAGTAATTTTTTTCGTTACTGATATTTAATTACTTAATTTTAATTAATCATCTAACTCGAGAAGTACTGTCCTAATTATCAAAGTGTCAATGAGAAGATTGTGGAGCAACATGAAAAACTCCCGATACAGCTTTCTGTTGCTCAATACCTGCTACATAAATGTGTTTTTCCGAGCGTGAAAGCAGCTCGCGAATGCACGCAAAATTGCCGCGCGACTGGCCGCTCGAGACATTTTGCGTGTATTCGCAGGCTTCTTTCACGCTCATAAAAACACATTTATGTAGCACGTATTGTGCAACAGAAAGCTGTATCGGGAGTTTTTCATGTTGCTCTACAATCCTCTCATTGACACTTTGATAATTAGGATAGCACTTATTCGATGGTCTCTGTAAGGACCATCGTAGCGGGCCAATAGCTTTTCGCAGAAACCGATGTGGTGGGACGGAGACCACAGCAGCACGAGGGCAACTGGGGAGTAAAAAACGTCTCTGTGGCGACTGTCATACAGGGCTTTTTGGGAAGCCTGAGACACTGTGAGCCGTTCACGAGCGATCTGGCGAGCTGTGTTGGTGCGCGCTATGGCGTCGCGAACGTACGTCGTGGTTGAGCTGACAGGAAGTAAAGTATCGAGAGGCAGAGAAAGTTGGCGTCCATACAGGAGATAAAACGGGAAATAGCCAGTGGTGTCATGTCGGGACGAGTTGTAGGCGAAAGTAACGTACGGCAAAGTAGCGTCCCAATCGCGGTGATCGGTGGAGTCGTAGATTGAAAGCATATCGGTCAGAGTTCGGTTCAGGCGCTCTGTGAGTCCATTCGTTTGCGGCTGATAAGCAGTTGTGAGCTTGTGGTGGGTAGAGCCGGAACGAAGGATGTCATCGATGACGCGAGACAAAAAGTATCGTCCTTGATCGGTCAGAAGCTGTCGAGGAGCACCATGATGCAGGATGATGTCGTGAAGGGTAAAGTCGGCGATATCCGTAGCGCAGCTGGTTGGGAGGGCACGGGTAATGGCGTATCGCGTCACGTAGTCGGTCGCGACGGCGACCCACTTGTTGCCTGATTTCGAGGTTGGAAATGGGCCAAGAAGGTCGAGCCAAACACGAAAGAATGGTTCGGCGGGAATGTCTATAGGATGAAGGAGACCGGCAGGTAGCATAGCTGGCCTCTTGCGGCGCTGGCATTTGTCCCAGCTAGCGACATATCCTTGGACGGAGTGATAGAGACCAGGCCAGAAGAAACGGCACCTGACGCGATCATAAGTGCGGGTGACACCAAGGTGACCAGCAGTGGGCTCATCGTGAAGCTGGCGAAGGACAGCTGACTGCAGATGGGCAGGCACGACAAGGAAGCGTTCAGGGCCCTCAGGAAGCATATTATGGCGGTATAAGGTGCCGTCCTGAAGGAAGAACAAGTGGAGTGAAGGGTCGGGTGTGGCGGAGTTCAGACGGTTGATGATAGACCGAAAAGGCCGAGTCGCGACGTTGTTCGTCCCGTATATTAACGAGGTCCGAGATAGACAAGACGCAGGCGTCGGTGTCTTGCTCGTTGACGTCAGGGGAATCCACGGGATGCCGTGATAGACAGTCGGCTTCTTGGTGAAATTGACCGGACTTGTGCACCACTGAAAACGAGTATTCTTGGAGGCGCAGAGCCCAACGACCAAGGTGGCCTGTAGGGTCCTTGAGCGAAGAAAGCCATCAGAGGGTATGATGATCAGTTACGACGGTAAAGGTGCGGCCAAACAGGTAGGGACGAAATTTGGCGACAGCCCAGACAAGAGCAAGACACTCTCGTTCCGTGATGGAGTAATTCTACTCCGGTGCGGACAGGAGGCGGCTAGCGTACGCAATAACACAGTCGTGGCCGCTCTGACGCTGAGCGAGGACGGCACCGATTCCATGGCCGCTGGCATCTGTGCGAAGTTCCATCAGTGCAGTCGGATCAAAATGCGCTAAAATAGGGGAAGTCGTGAGGGCATCGATAAGCGCCGAAAAGGCAGCAGCTTGGGGTGAGCCCCATGTAAAAGCAACGCCTTTTTTTAGGAGCGCAGTAAGGGAACGCGCAATGTCGGCGAAATTACGAATAAAACGTCGGAAATAGGAGCAAAATGCTATAAAACTGCGTACGTCTTTAGCCGAACAAGGAATAGGAAAATGCTTCATGGCGCGAACTTTTTCAGGATCGGGTTGGACACCAGTCGCGTTGACGAGATGGCCAAGGACGGTTATTTCACAACGTCCGAAACGGCATTTTGAGGCATTGAGTTGGAGATCGGCATTGCGGAATACCTCGAGAATGGCGGAGAGGCGCTGAAGATGGCTGTCAAATGTTGGCGAAAAAAAAATGACATCGTCAAGGTAGCACAAGCAGGTTAACCATTTCAAGCCACGAAGAAGCAAATCCCTCATGCGCTCGAATGTGGCCGGCGTGTTGCAAAGACCGAAAGGCGTCACTTTAAAGTGATAGAGGCCATCGGGAGTTACGGATGCGGTTTTTTCGCGGTCCAGTGGGTCAACAGCAGTTTGCCAATAACCTGAACGAAGGTCAATAGACGAGAAATATTGGGCACCGTGAAGACAGTCGAGCGCGTCGTCGATACGGGGCAAGGGATAAACGTCCTTTTTCGTGATCTTGTACAGGTGTCGATAATCAACACAAAATCGCCAGGTGTTGTCCTTTTCCTTGACCAGCACAACAGGAGTGGCCCAAGGACTCGAGGACGGTTCGACAAAGTTCTTGGCCAGCATTTTATTGACTTCCTTTTGGATTATGACGGGTTCCGCAGCGGAAACACGATAAAGGCGCCGATGAACCGGTGGAGCATCCCCGGTGTGGATGGAGTGCTGAACAACTGTTGTCTGGCCTAAAGGGCGATTTTCGAGATCAAAGATATCGGAATACGACTGCAAGACCCGACGAAGATCTTTTGCTTGCGTATGCGGGAGGTCGGCTGATATCAATTTTTCGAAATTTCGAAAAGCGACGAGGTGGCTGGGAGAGAGCCGGAAACAGTTCGAAGGCCGTCGACGGCTAACACAGACATCGCGCAGTCCTGCAACGACGACACGGTGGCAAGCGTGATACCGGCAGGAAGCGCGTGGGTAGAAAGGCCGAAGTTTAAAAGAGGCAGGCTGGTTTTGTTGTCGCGTACGGTAACCGCAGTGTGCGGGAGGACGACAGAGTGCATCAGGACCACGTCCAGAATCGGGGAAACAACGAATTCATCATCGCACACAGGAGGAGAGGGACTTAATGGGACATACGTGGAGGCTTGCGGTGGCAGGTGGAAGAACTCGACAGAACATAAGTGGCTGGGAGTGTCCGATAGTACGTGGGCGTCAAAAGGAAGTTCCAGTTGAAGGACACCTGTGGAGCAGTCGATAAAGGCTGAGTGCGTCGAGAGAAAGTCTAGGCCGAGGATCACGTCGTGGGGACACTGCGCAAGCACGGCAAACAAACCAATGGTATGATGGCTAGCAATGCACACTCGGGCACTGCACATTCCAAGAATGGCAGACGAGCTTTCATCAGCGACCCGTACTGTGCTCTGAATTGTGGGCGTAATCACTTTGCGGAGCTGAGTACGGAGAGCAGCGCTCATTATTGAAATCTGCGCTCCGGGGTCTATGAGGGCCGTAACGTTCACGTCGTCCACTTGAATGTACAGAAGGTTTCGGCGCGTAGGTACAGTCAACAGAGGATTTGTATATCGGGTCACTGATGCAGCGTCACCTCCAGGAGCTGCACGGCTTAGTTTTCCGGAGCGTAGCTGCCAGGCCGTGCAGGGGACGATGACCGGTATGGTCGCGGCGATCGAGATCGACGGCCTTCTGGGGACGGTTAGCGGCTAAAGCTGGAGTGTGGAACGGCGACATCGGAAGCAGAGGAAGCATGTGGATCAGAGCGAGGGGAAAACCGTCGCATGTTGCCTCCAGGACGACGCCAAGATCCAGTGCTCCAGTTTGAAGGCGACGACCAGCTACTGCGGCAGTGACGGGCAATGTGTTCAACGCAAGGGCAGTTAAAACATATGGGTCGGTCGTCTGCCGTCCTCGAGTCAGCCGGGTTTCTGTAGCGCGAAGGGTAGACCTGGTTCTGGGTGACATTTGCAGGGCTACGCTCGGATGCACGGATGGAACAGACGGCCGATGATAATCCCATGTTCGCGAACTCCTGGCGGACGACTGCTTGTATGAGCGACACGGTGGGCAGGTTGGCTGACTGAACGTCTGGAAGAACGGCTGTAGGAGCTAGTGCTTCGAGTTCGCGGCGGACAATGCACGTTACATCTTCTGACGCTGTAGCCTGTATAGGCGTCGGTGGGTCTTCACATGATGAGTTGGCAGCGGTGTTAGGTAGCCGAAGGAACTGGCGGGTGATGCGGCGACTCTTCGCTTGTTCAAAGCGCTGGCATTCCTTAACTATGGCGTCGACCTTCGTACAGTCCTTACATACAAGTAGATTAAACGCGTTGTCGGCTATTCCTTTCAAAATATGCGATATCTTGTCATCTTCGGCCATTTTTGCGTCAACTTTTCGACAAAGGCCCAGTACGTCCTGTATGCACGAAATGTACGATTCAGTGGTCGTCTGGACACGAGATCCCAACTCCTTTTTAGCGGCCTGCTGTCGGCCAAATGATCTGCCGAACAACTCACGCAGCTTCGCCTTGCAAGCGTCCCAACTTGTAAGATCTTCATGCGTCCGGTACCACACGCGTGCCGTTCTTCAGATAGAATACCGTGTTGGCTAACATAACCGTGGGGTCCCACCTGTTGTGGTTGCTGACGCGTTCGTACATGTGAATCCAGTCTTCGACATCCAAGCCATCTGTGCCAGAAAAGGTTCCCGGGTCTTGTGGGTGCAAAATAATCACAGGAGCCGCTGGCTGCTGCGCCGTCGGCACTTCACTGGTCATCGCGGAGCAACCAAACCGACGACAGCTTCGAAGTTCCGTGCTTGGTTGACGGAGCCGGCACGTTGGCAGGTTTACCCAGCACCTCCACCAAAAGATGTTACGGGGATAACGTTTATTTAGGAAGTATTTTTATATACAAGGTTTGGACAAGCAGCGGCGACGGATGCAAGGCTGTCGCGCGCCTATGGCTCCTTCGTCGCCGTCGTCTTCGTCCGACCGACAGTAGCAGCCGCTCCAGTGTCTCGTGGCACTATATATATATATATATATATATATATATATATATATATATATATATATATATATATATATAATCTCGATAGTGACCATTCTTCATGCGCATCAAGATCCTGCAAGGCACCGAAAGGCATTAATAGAAGCCGGTGATATCGCTGACAGCATCCAGTGATATACCCTAACACACAGCGAAATATCCGCAGACATACGCTCTCGCTTTTCCGCCTGGGTCGATATGTGTCTGCCGTGGCCATTAATCTAGCACCCGCGACATCGGTGTCAGCGCACTGCCTCAGCCGTTCTTTCGGCTCCGCAGGTCCCTGAGGGGCTGAGACATGGCCATCGATAGGTGCCAAGACGCGCCTGGCCGTTTGAGCGATTTTTTCTGCGATGCGAGTGATACGAGATAGAACGTCGCGTGAAGGAAGCGGCGCAAGTTGTCCGATGAGAATGGTTTGATAAGAACACAATGTCATGAAGCCGCAAAGTGTTGCTATAACTTATTGGTCATCCTCGCTACACAGAAGGTCTTAACTAACAGCAGTTCCAAGAAAATTTGTGATAAAGATCCGGGACAGTGAATGAAAGAGTGAAAAGGGGACAGTGAGTGAAATACAAAAAAGTAAGGGCAGGAGGGGGGGATGGGATGGCAAATACGTAAAACCGAGTGACAACAACCTGCCGGACTCCGTTCGCGCAGTCTTGCAAATAAACAAGCCAAAAATACTACCTCCACTCCAACCCCCCCCCCCCCCCCCAAAAAAAAAAAAAAAAGGTAAGAAAGAAAACTCTACTGACGCAGGGCGTCAAGTGTCACCGGACAATCACCGTGCTCCACACGTAAGAGGCAACGGTCACGCAAGAGCGTGCTCAATCCCGACGGCAGCGCCCGCATGTGTCGAGCCAGAATCGCTGCCAATTCGCGGTCGCACCCACGGCGCTGGCGCACACGCAATGCTGCCGCATAAGCAAAAAACAGTCGCTTAGCGTGCAGCGTGACCATTTTTTCTTTGTTTCTTATCCCTTTCTCCCTCTCCGCTTTTTTTTTTCTTTCCTATGGTCACACCAGAAAGCGAGACACAGGTTGGTTAAACATAAATGTGGCGAGATTTATGCGCCGCCTTTGTGATTCACGCGCTCCTTCTTTTGATCATCCGTGTCCTCTTTGCGATACACGTTCTCCCCTTCGTCATCGCAGGACTGCCAAATAAGAGGGAGCTGTGATGTGAGGGGAGATGGCGAGTGGGGTATAGAGAGAGAAAGGTGGGGATGAGGGGAAGGGGAGAAATTGATTTGCGCCACGTTCGATCGCAAATGGAAGGCTTGTAAGGATGAGTCACACATTCAAACTGTTCTTCTCCCCCAATTCGTGGCAGAGTACCTGCGAGGCAAGCCAGGGTAGGACACGCAGGGACGAAAAAAGTAAATGAAAAGACAAGAGGCAGAGCAGTGAACGCGCAGGCACGCCCAGACTTTGTTTATCCTGCTCTAGCGTTCTGACATCACATCGAGCGCTCGTCGTCCACATGGAAACAAAAGGTCTGCTTTGACTCACCGCCGCCTGCCGAGAAACAGAAATGGCTCACGATAGGTGAGAGAGTAGCACCGACGTTGGTTGAAACTAAAAGACTAAAATTTTCACGTTTCTTTAACTATATTACTCGGAGATTTTATGCAGAAGTTGACAGGGACAGACAGCATCGAACATTTAAATTTGACCCGTGAATGGCTTCGTCTGCTAGACCCATTGCCCCTTTACGTGAGTTGGGGCTGGAAGCACAACGAATGAATAATTACTTACAAACATCGTCTCGTTGTTTGCGCTGCTTGGGTTCAAAAATAGCGGTATGTGAAAATTTTAGTGACGCAACTGTAGAACTTGTCAGAGTTTCAATACGCGTCCGCGTGAGTTCCACTCATACTTTGCATAGCTCACGCGCGATTGCGAAATTTTTGCATAGTGCTGAAAGAGCCCATCTTCGAAACAAAGCGGACATTTCTCGTTTGTAGACACTTGATATGCGCCTGTGGAGTCGTGCAAGAGCCACACACAGAAAAAGTACATGTCCGAAAAAATGCCCAGTCCAAGCCACCATGAGGGTATGCATCTACAATTCCTCCCAGCTCACGTCGTGGACATGCTGGGAACAGAAGAGCGGGTAAAATCGTCCTACAAAGACGCTTGCCAATGAAAATGGATCGCTGTTTCAATACTGCGCTATCGTGGGGGACCTGGACGCGTGCAGAAAAGCTTAACTTACTGTCTTCTAACTTCTTTGTGTTTGTGGTGTCACATTAACTTGCTACGTTCTATCAGCAAAGACAATAAAACACACACACGCACACACACACACACGCACACAGAGAGAAAGAAAATATATGCGTCTGGGTGGTTACATGGTAAACATCGCAGTCTATTCGGGCTTCGTGCCTCGAACCGAATAAAAAGCCAATTTAACAGCGCAGTCGAAGGGCACAACTTGTGAAGAAGCTGTAGTTGCAGCTGCAAATTGCAGCTTTTGTAAAAGCTGCACTGTTGTAGCCCAGCTTTTGTGAATTTGGCCTTCGAGGTTTATTTACTGTCCTTGTGTAGTTTAATATGCATAGGTTAATGAAGCGTGAGAGATAGTGTGCACGTCCCTGCGTTTCACACCTAACTATGAAACTTTCTTGCTAAAACACAGAGGCGCTGCACGGGAGAACGCAAAACCCACACTCTCCTGTATACTAAAATCTCTTTTTTTTTATTCTCTTAAATAATTCTCGCAGCAAAGAAAAAAAAAACATTAATACTTCGCTAAAGCTCTGTTACAGATTTATACAGCATTGAGCACGTCTTCAGCTTGCCTTTTTATTTATTTCTTGAAGACATAAAGACGTCACCCACATGAAGACAAACATAAACACATAAAGATGTGCAGAACGACTACAGCTGCTTTATTAGTTTGTTTCTTTTTTCGGTCGTACAGAACTCGACTCCAAGGCTCCTCAGCCGCGCTTAGCTGCTCTTAACGCTTTAGTTCGCAAGCGCAATGTACGGCCTCAGCGCTCGGGTCGGTCTTAGCGCAGTGAGCGGAAAAGCCGGGCCATGTGTTCAGCATGGACGCGTACAGGGCCACACAACGCGTCTCTATCTGTCTCCGGCCGAGCCTCAATCTCGCCGATGCACGGACATGATCAAGGAGAGGAGAACGGGGGTCGAGCGGAAAGGTGCCGCCTGCTGCAATGCCGAAATGCTCGGGGCCGACCCGAGGGTTGCGGCCTCGCGGGCCAAGTGCGGGTGTGCTCGCCCGGCCTTCGGCGCTCGTCGGCCATTTGTTGCGCGTCTAAACGAGGAATAATGGAGCGCTCCCTGGGTGACCACTCCGTCTCGTCCAATCTGCGGCCGCGGGACGAGGATGGACGTTGCAGCGCCTCGCAGGGAGAAGAGGCCCATTTGTTACGGCCCCGGGGTCCCACAGAGGAGCCCCAGAGACTTGTCGGCCGGTCAAGCAGCCATTGCACCGAGCACGGGGCCTGGGCCCTCGCGCGCCGGGCGCGCATTTTTCACCACACTCGGAACGACCCGGCCGCGGCGCCTATCTCTCGCGTTCCACTGTGAGATCGAGAAGAATCCCCGCGCGCTCTCCTGGCCCCTCCTGCGCGGCCCATGTCCGCCCGTTTTCTCTCACGCGACCAGGGACCGTGCAGCGTGTTCTCCAGTTCAGGAACGCGTACACGCGCTCCTAACCATTGTGACGCACGCACGGCACAAACGGACGCCGCGGCCTGATTAAGTTCCCACTAGTTCAAAGCACAGGCTACGCGCGCACGGGTCGCTTCCTTTCCACTGCTTTTTGAGCGCTTCTGAGCCATGCACACTCGCGCGAACGTGGTTTGCGAGGCGGCATGCAGTGGACCGTTGCCACTTCCTGAAAGAAACTTCGAGCTGTATATGTTTTTGTTTGCGCTATGACGCCTAATGCTCCTTTCCTTCACAATGCCAACGAGAGTATAGTGCATCGCGTCCAAGATGCGTTTGTCGCAAAAAAAAAAACACAAAAAAAACTAAACAAAACAAAAGGGAACGTCATCTTTTTAACGTAATTGCCGCGACTGTAATTTCGGTGTTTTTTATTTATTATTATTTTTTTAACAGCGAAGCTATTTAACCTGCACGATTACCACGTTTGCGACTACAGTACCTTTTCAAGGAGCTGAACCTGCATTCACGAAGCATGTCTGTAAAGTTATCGTTCAATTGAAAGGCCAACGCGCAAAAGGGGTCTGGTGAATGAGTGTTTATTGCGAATCTATGCTCAGACAGCAGTATTTTTAACACTATAAGAGTCATGAACCGTACTGGATACATGCATTGTTACTTACCCGACTCACACTTTAGCAGTTTAGCAATGTGTGTAGGCACCTATTTCTTAGCATCTGCATATTTGAGCTGCAGGTCTAATGAAAAAAAAATCTTAATAATAAGATCTGGTGTTTTACGTACCAAAACCACGATATGATTATGAGGCAAGCCGTAGTGGGGGTCTCCGGATAAATTCTGACCACCTGCGGTTCTTTAACGTGCACCCAATGCACGGTACACGGGCGTTTTTGCATTTAGCCCCCATCTAAATGCGGCCGCCGCGACCGGGATATCCTGGCCTAATGAGCGGTATTCATTAGAGAAGAGTGTTTTGAAGGCATAGAAAATCATATGTGGTCCTTTATGGAAACGATAATTTTATGCCAAGTTACGCAGAGTTTCTTTTTGTGACCTTTCCATGAACCATCTAATTAATTTCGAGTTGCTGCCAGGGGCATTTCAAAAACATAAAGAAGGTAATTCTTTTTTTTTTCGAATCATAGCGTGCATATGTTTGCCAAAAGCCGCTACTAATTGCCGATGCGTGAAGAAAGTGGCATTTTTTAAAATCTGCTAATACTGAAACTCGTTCGCACTCATGATTAAATCTTCGCACGCGATATGCTCGTTTAGCAACGCTTAACAAATCTATTCATTGCCTCGCGTGAGCGCAAAACATACAACGTGGGCGAAAGGAATTTTTAGAACCAAGGGAACTTGATTTTTAGTAATAACTCCATGAAGCGATCAGACAATGAAGGCAAGGACATCTCGAGCATAGAGGAAATTAAGAGAGCTTTTATTCGCAGCTTTTTGCGCCTTCTTAGTGACCCCAGCCCCCTTCTTTTTTCTCTTTCATTTTTGTCGTTCTCCTTCTTCCATTCCTTCCTAGAATTGGGCCAATCAGCCATCCTGGTAGCATAAATGGTTAATTCATTAATTGATCTACGGCGATCGCGGTCACCACGTCCGCTTCCTTCGGAATTTAGTTATGTACGTCGTTCGGCTCCCAACCCAGAAAGCTTCCTTTTCATCCTCTTTCATTATTTGATCACGAAGCGCTTTAGTCAACTTCGACTCGGTCAAGTTCGCAAGAACCTCTTTATTATGACAGCAATTATATGGACACTCCAAGCGGATTTCTGCCGTCGGCGTCGCCGTAGTAGTCGCCGTCACCGTGAGGTTCCGTATAAAGTCCAAGGGTGATAAAATCATCGCCGCGTGCCGTATGCTGTATGTGCGAGTGAAAGCGCGCGTGCATGGTGGAGAGCAACCACGACCGTCGCGCGAAAGGCCGTGGGGGAGGGGAGGGAGGGAGGCGTCGTTTAGCTGCGCCACCAACGGCGCAAGGGGAACTGGCAACTCAGTCTCGCACGCAAAAGGAGGAAAGCGGGAAGGCAGCGCCGGAGGGAGTGGGTGCGGCTTTAACTCTGCCCGCAACTGCGTACTTGTACTTTGCGCGGCTGCAGGCGGTCGCCCGCACCGTATCTTGAAAGCGATCTGCAGACGGCTCATAGCTTTGTATTCGTTGTGCTTTCGCCGCTCAGTTTCTGTTGAAGCGATATAGACCGCACGAACCTTCGCTCGCTGCTGCTGCTGCGCTTGCTCATGCCAGCGTTTTGACAGCGGTTGTCTGCGGTCGTCGAGTGGAATCTATTCATGTTTGCTTGTGCGCACTGATACCATGCTTGTTAATTCAGTTCGTAAGCGAATGTGTCCAAGTTTATACAGCCAATAAAACCACTATCCTTACTCCGTATAGCTCTCTACTAATTTGCTATCGCAATGGATGCTTCGCCTTTCGGGCGAACTTGCGACTTTTTTTGATCGGCCGGTAGCCTTCAGCCTTCACTAATAAGACGTTCGATATAAGGATTGTCCGAAGCCTGTTCTTACGAACAACTCTACAGTTCGAAGTGGTTATGAATTCAGCATACCGTTAAAAAAAAAACATTCACAAATACACACACAAAAACATGCTTTTCTTGTCTTCGTGTGTTTATTATTTGGTCTTACTTATATATTTTTATTCTTTCATTCTATTCTTACGATGTCAAATGCTTGAGTACAGTTCTGCCCTTCAAGGCACCTTCTTGCGTTATGCTATATGGCTAATTATGTTGCGTCGCCAGCGGCCTTCAGACGCTTACAAACTGGCAGCATAAATTTTCGTAAACTTGCTTTTAATAATTTTTTAATATCGTGCTGCTCCCCAGACGCGTATTTGAGAGTAGCTTATCGTGCTTTCTTTTTACTTCATTAAATAGTTTTTGTCGCACATTAACCATCCGGGCCCATGGGAAGAATTCACAAAAAGCTCTCACAACAAAATTATTTGTAAGAAAAATTTCCACTCATATTATTGCTGCTGGACACACTACCAGGGAAGCTATGCTCATAGGAAAGTCACTGTCCCGAGGCAAGCGACTTGGAAGCGCGGCGAGTACGGTGTTGAACTGAAGCGGTGACGAAACGCTGCCCTGTGGGACACCGCACTTCACAGTGCGGGATTCACTCGTTATTCCTCCGACACGCACTCTCATACGGCTCTCCCTATAGCGGAGCAGACGACAAGAATTTCCCACAGTTGCAAGAGCGAAAATAATCACCTTATGCGGAACTGAGTCGAAAGCTTTCTGTATGTCTAGGATGAGCATAGGAGGGCTTGTTTCCTCTAGGAAATTCAAGCGCTGAGACAAGGTCTGAATTGCTGTCCAGAGCTGAACGGCGGCAACGAAAGCCACTCATGACATCACACAAAAAAAATTCAGCGCCTCTAGCTTGACGTCTTGGCGAAACAGGACCATTCCCACCATTAACTTGATGACATTTGAAGTTAGGGATATCGGCCGGTAGTACTTGAGGTGTCTTGCACGGCGCCGGGGCTTTAAAATCCGGATTATACCACGGACGATTTCCATTCAGCAGGGATTACACCGGTTCTCCATACTTCATTATAGTTGGCCAATATAACGTCATGAAAACTCCTATAAATGTTCCGCAATGCTTGGTACGTCACACCGCCTTCACCTGGGGCAGTGCGGCTTTGGAGAGGCTGAGTGCGTGTCGCAGCTCCTCAAGACTGAAGTTTGCCTCGCCCATCTGGCAGTCAGGACCATAGGAAGCAGTTATGGTACTCTGACTTGATAAAAATGGAAGGTCGTCATTTGTAGTGTCAAAGGAGAGACGAAAAGGTCTGCAAATGCCTCCGCTAGCATTTTCGATGACTGGCCACTTGCTATGCACAATGCAGCCGTACTATTCTTGAGGAGAGCCTTCAGCATGCGCCATACACTTCCAAAAGCACTTCCAGTATGCAGCGAACTACATAAGACTTCCTAGCTCTTGCGACGGAGCTGTTTTGTATGCCGCCGTATGGCTCCATCAATGCGGTTATACAGAGTCCAGGCAGTGCGTCGTTTAGAGCGCTGTGCCCGCCTATATGCGCGGCGTCGACATGCGCGGAGCTGCAAAAGCTTAAGATCGGGGTTTGGTTTGATTATACTCCATCGACGTTGTACTGTCGCTTGCCGTAAACCTCTGGAGGGTTTCCACCTGGGCTTGTTGGTTTTCCATTAAGAACATGTAGCATTGCGCGTAAAAAACATGGACAAATTATTATTATTATTATTATTATTATTATTATTATTATTATTATTATTATTATTATTATTATTATTATTATTATTATTATTATTATTTGGTATGCACACATATACACACAAGGACGCGAAGGAAATAGGGACGGAGCAAGCTGACAACGGCCACCGAGAGGGGCACAACGCCTGCCTACTCTTTCAGAAGGACGGGAATAGAGGAAATGAAAACACGAGGAAAGAAAAGAGGAAATACAGAAATGACAGAGACACAGACAGAACAAAACAAAACACAAATAATGTCTATAAACAGGAGGCCAAGTTAGTATCTTTCAGAAATGTTAGCAGGGCTCGATGGGCCTAGTCACGTCGACCAGCGCACCCCCTTCGCAACAGGCAATCGTCAAGGGTCGCACATTGCTGTCCAATAAGTCTATATTCCTTAATTAGCAATGCGCGCTGCGCAACGAATGTGGGACACTCTAAAACAAGATGTTCAAGTGTTTCACAGAAGCCGACGGGCTGTCCACACGTCCTTGTCGGTATAGGCGTACGCGCACCAACACAGATCCAACCCTTAACTTATATAACAGTGCTCTAGCACGATGGGGTAAGCCTCGGCCACGAACACGGGGAGGGAACTAACCGTTTGCAAACAAACATAACAATGAAGTGCCAACTTGTTATTTACGTTGTATAGCATTCTCGTGGAGCCGGTCGGAGTGCAAGGGACCGGTTGTCCGGCATAAAAACGCTTACATGATGAAGGTATCTTATATACTGTGCCTACATTACATTACATCACGAATTCGTTTTGGTGATTTTTGACACGTGTTTTCTTTTCTTTCCAGTTCGGGTTTGTCGTTTTGCAGACTTTTGCAAGTTTATTCGCCGTGGAAAACACGACTCTAACGTTAGCTTTTTGGGCGATCTTCTAAATGTTGTAAGACACTTTATGAATGTATGGAATTACAGTGAGTTTTCTTTATTCTTTCTCCATCTCTTGGGAGGTGGGGTGCACGGTGGCTCGCTCATCAGTTTGTACAGATTGTCTGGAGATGGTGCCTCTGAGATCAGCTGACGGAACTTGTGCCAGTTTCTCAATATATAGACGGAAATCTGGCAGCCCGCAGTATGTGTTAGTGTTAACCAAATGCGCGATCTGAGCCCCACGCGTCAGCTTCGCATCACCAGGCCAAGCACACATCTCTCGTTCTTATCGCAAGGTCTGTTGTGGAACGCTCCTTTCATGTGCCTATAAATATAGGTGAACCATCATACGGTATCTGCAGATCATTCTTGATAATAAGGTCGTTAATCTTTGTCCCCCGACTGTCTTAGGGACGGGAACACCATCGCATATATATGAGCATTAAAATCTCCGCATAACACAGACGATACATCACACCAAGAGACTAAACGCTCAAGTAGTAAGGTTTCTGAATAATGTGCAGGCCAGTTGTATATGCTTACCACTGTAGTAGTTACACCCCTTCGGCTCACAGTAAGACCTGTACATTCAACGTCATCATCACAGATCTCGTCTGTGTCAAGAACCGTGAAATCAAAGTCAGCGCGTACGTGTACTGATGCTTTTGACGCATTGCGACGACTGGATGATCGGCCGTTGTCTGTGAGGGTGCTACTTGAAGACCGTCCCCATCGCTCGTCGGCCCACAAAGCTGTAAAGGCACTGTTGTCTTTCTTGAGGGCGACTGGGCTATTTGAACGCCTTTGAATTGCTCAGGCCCTCCGTATGCTTGCGCGAGCTCACCGTGTCCTTCCCCCCCCCCCTCCTCCTCTCTCTATCTAATCTTTCGATTCCCTCTTTCCCGTCCCCCAGGGTAGGGTAGCCTACCAGACGCATTTCTGGTTAACATCCCTGCCTTCTCTCTTTCTCTCCTCCTCCTTGAAGCATTGCGCGTGTGCACCGCGTCCACACACTGAAAAGAGCCGCAGGCTGGTTCCGTGCATCGAGTGTTACTGTGGGCACCGACTAAGCCTGGCAGTCGATATTCACCTTTCATTACGTTAGTTTTCTGAAGCTCTATAACATATGGTGGAGTCTTCATAGCGATGACTCGAAGAACTCGATCAGCGTGCCGTGGTCGCAGCTACCTGGCATTCCATTGCAGCACAAAGGGGCGAGTCTACTGACAAGTGTTGAGATTATTCCGGTAAAACGTCTAGTGAAGGCCGTCGACGACTAGAACGACGGCCTTCAAACGTTGCTCTGCTGCTGACACTGCTGGGGCGCTATAACGTAAAATGATTCCAAACTGTTTTGATTCCAATTTCTGCAATCAGCCTCCACGATTGGTCAAAACATTTTCGGGAAGCTCCCAACTTCGCCTGTCTGTCACGCGACGTCACGAAAACCGCGATAGCTCCCCATCTGATATAACGTGTACACGCTGATTGTGCATGATTAAACCGCACAAAAAATAATCATTGCGTATTTGACGCCTTTTCACCATTAGCCCTCTGCTATTGGTCCAATGTTTTCTGGCTACGCCCACTTCGCCTGTATGTCACGCGACATCACAAAACCGCGAAAACTCACCACGCCAAGTGACGTGTACGCAAAAAAATGCATTAAAATGCCGAACAAAACTGAAATTTTTTCTGAATGGCCACAGACTGCCCCGTTCCGAAAGGAATAGAAGATGGCTGCCCGCCGATCGCTCAGGCCCTCGCTACTCGCACCTGCCGGTGAGCATGTATTTATTTGCGCATGATAAACCTTTTTGCGTGGCAGTAAAACGTTATCGAGCCCTGTCGGCATGTTACGACATCGCTCTGCAAACTCTTCCTTGCTGAGGATCCGTTTTAGCGGCATTCTTATCCTTCCATTGCACGCCGCCGCGATTTTCGACCAGCCACGGCAAGCTAAGTAAGGCGAAGCGGACCAATCGGAGAACCCGGCACCACCCTCCTCATGCGGTTATCTATTTTCACTGAGCTGGCTCGGCCCCATCGAAACCCTCTCCACTAGTGCGTGCTCCTCGCCTCCTGTCAACCAATTAGATAAGAAAACCGCTGAGTGTAGGCAATGGTATTGGTTTTGAAAGCGAACAAAGGTGACCTCCTATACATGAGGAGAGTGTTTGATTGGGTTGTTCAGACAACGCTGCGGGTCACCGCCCGATGCTTGTGTCGGTGGCTACGTAAATTTGACGTCAGGAGATTGGAATAAAAACAGTTTGGAATCATTTTACGTTATAGCGCCCCTGGTGTCTAACGATCGGCGATTTGAGATCGAATGATGTTGACAAGCATCTTCAGAAGATTTAAAGATTGCGCGTGAAAGCTCAGAAAGCTCAGAATTTGTTGCTTTGCAAGTAGTAACCGCCCTGCTTATACGCCTTTGAGCAAAGCCGGGTATCTCTGAAAAAAGAAAAATAAATAATGCAGATGGCTGGCTGAGACCGATTTAGGTACTGTGTTCGAAATGTTATCCACTGTGGTCGCAATCTTTGAAGAAACTTGTTCCGACGATTTCGATAACAGCGCTGGCCACGATGACTCTGAAAGGCAGAAACTTCGCCCAGCCCCCTCCCATCTTTTTCGATGCGTTGTGTCGTTGTCATTATTTGAACGCGCTGTTTATTACAGCCGTGATTTGTGGTGCGTATCAAGAAACTACCAAGAAAATAAAATAAACTTTCTTGCCGAGGCGGGATTTAAACCCGCATACCCCCGGTCGCAAAGCGAGCGTCGTAACCAATAGGCTATTCACCGTTCATCCTCCCTCCGAAGCCTTCCCAGTCTAAGAGTTTGAATACTCCTTCTAAGCATGCAGTGAATAGCATTGAAGATATTACGTCTCCTTGCCTGACCCCTTTCTTGATAGGTAAATTTCTACTTTTCTTGTGGAGAACCAAGATAGCTGCGGAGTCGTTATAGATATTTTCCTAGATATTCACGTATGCCTCCTGTACTCCTTGATTACCCAATGCCTGTATGACTACTGGTATCTCTACTGAATCAAATGCCTTTTCATAATCTATGAAAGCCACATAGAGAGGCTGATTGTACTCCGCAGATTTCTGGATTACCTGATTGATGACATGGATATGATCCATCGTCAAATATCCCTTCTTGAAGCCAGCCTGTTCTCTTTGTTGACTGAAGTCAAGTGTTGCCTTGATTCTATTGGAAATTATCTTGGTGAAATTTTATACAATACTGAAAACAAGCTAATAGGTCTGTAATTCTACAATTCCTTAACGTCTCCCTTCTTATGGGTTAGTATAATGTTGACGTTATTCCAGCTCTCTGGTACACTTGAAGTCGTGAGGCAATGCGTATAAAGCCTTTTCATAAAGGGTCGGAAGCTTTTAAACCATCATATCTCCTCCATCTTTGATTAAATCGACTGTTATTTCATCTTCTCCAGAAGCTTTTCCCCTGGCCCTGTCTTGCAAGGCCCTTCTAACTTCATCACTAGTTATATAAGGAGCCTCTGTATACTGTTCATCACTACTTCGAATCAAAGTGGCTTTGCTGCTCGTGGAACTGTACAGATCAGTATAGAATTCTTCCGCTGCTTTTACTATGTCATCGAAATTGCTGATGATATTACCCTGCTTATCTTTCAGTGCATACATATTTTCTTGTCCTATGCAAAGTTTTTTTCTCACTGATTTCATGCTGCGTCCATATTTTACTGCTTCCTTAATCTTTTCTAAGTTATAATTTCGAATATCACTTACTTTCTTCTTGTTGATCAGTCTTGATAGTTCAGCAAATTCTATCTGATCTCTCGAGTTGGACATTTTCATGTTTTGTCGTTTCTTTATTAGGTCCTTTGTTTCTTGGGAGAGCTTACCTACTGGTTGCCTTGATGCCTTACCTCCCACTTCAATTGCTGCTTCTGAGGTCAGCCTAGTTACGGTTTCATTCATTACCTCTATGTTGTCTTCATCTTCCTGTTCTAAAGCTGCATATTTGTTTGCGAGCACCAGCCTGAATTGGTCTGCTTTTACCCTTACTGCGTCTAGGTTGGCCGGTTTGTTTTTGACAAATTTTATTTTTTTTTCTCTTCAAATTGAGACAAATCCTAGACCTCACTAACGTATTGTCACTGCACTTTACCCTACCTAACACTTCTACATCCTGCACTATGCTGGGATCGGCAGATCTATTTCCATGTCTATGCTATTATCTATTTCATTCCTTGTTTCTCCGTTAGGGCTTTTTCAGGTCCCCTTCTTGTTGCCGCGCTTCCTGAAGAAGGTATTCATTATTCGGAGCCTATTCCTTTCCGCGAATTCTATCAACACCTCTCCTCTAGTGTTCCTAGAATTGATGGCGTCGTTGCCAATTGCTTGCTCACCAGCCTGCTGTTTCCCCGCTTTTGCATCGAAGTCGCCCATGACTAAAGCATATTGAGTTTGCACCTTTCCTATCGCTAATTCAACATCTACAAAAAACTATTCTATTTCTTCATCATCGTGACTGGAGGTTGAGGCATAGGCTTGTACTGCCTTCATTCTATATCGCCTATTCAGCTTGATTACGACGGCTACTACCCACTCATTAATGCTATAGAATCCATCAATGTTGCCGCTGTGTCGTTATGGAGTAGAAATCCTACTCTGAATTCTCTCTTATCTGGAAGGCCTCTGTAGCAGAGGACGTGGCCGTTAGTCAGCACTGTATAAGCCTCACCAGTTCTTCTAACCTCACTAAGGCCAATAATATCCCAGGCAATGCCTGATAATTCCTCGCATAGCCCTGCTAAGCTAGCCTCACTCGATAGAGTGAGCGTGTTGAACGTTGCCAGGTTCAGTTTTCAGTGGCGGCCTGTCCTAAAGGAGGGACATCCTTTATCTGTTGCCAAGTGCTCGCCATTACAGTTAGAGCACCGATATGTGTGACTTTCACATGAATCTACATGGTGATTCCAACTGCATTTGGCACAGACGAGATCTCTGCTGCGAAAGCCCTGAACATGACCAATCTTAAGACATTTATGACACTGTAAGGGCCTTAGTGCAAAAGGCCGAACAGGATAGCACACAAGTCCATCCTTTATATGACTAGGCAGCTTTCCACACGAAAACAGTATCTTCATACACTTTGACGACCCGAGCCTTCGAACGCTAATTACTTTGCATGGTGGCTCGCAAACGGTCATGCTCTTAAAAACGTCGTCTTTGAGTTCAGGTATAACACCAACACCAGCTGCTATATGCGCACCCTGGGTATGTAAGGCCGTGTGTGGACACCACAGATTTCAGACAATCCAAACGGAGTGTGCACCATCTATAATCTGTTGGGTCAACGGAAATGACATTTTCCAGGAGTTCATGTGAACCTCTTATAATAATTAGTCCATGGGCAAGTTTGAAGAAGAAATCATTAAGTTTCTGTCAGGAGATAGCATTAAGGCTTACGCCGCTGTCGATGGGCATGAAAGCTACTGTCGTAGTCACGATGCTGCTGTATATAATAGTCGCTCCCCTTTAGGGTGATGCCTGAGACGTCCGTCTTGAACGATGGTGCCTGGCAGGCATGAAGGTATGATCTTGAGTCAGAAAGCTGAGAATCAGCAGCGATGAAACGCTATGCTTCATAGAGCATCCAGACGCGTAAATAGCAAATTTGTGCAACCACAAACTCGTGCGCAAGGTGTTCATACGCTAGATACTAACATTCCTTTCAGCGGTCCCATCGCGCTAGTTTTCCGTGCCGCTCCTGATGTCTTTAGTAGAAAAAGATGGACGTTGAGAGATTAAAATTTTGAAAAACAAGTGTTGGTAAGGTAAGCTACGTTTCAAGATCTGCGTCGACGAACGGGAAGAGCCAGGCCAGCTCAGTTTTACATACCGGGTGTTTCACGAACACCTTCAAAACTGTTTAAAGGTTTCCTGTGGCAGATAACGCAATTCTAGTTCATGAGCTGGTCTACTCGAAGAGGTGTATACTTTCTTAACAAAACGTCGTTTTATGCATTGAAGCACAAAAGTATCTGCAACGCCAATGCATTTCTCCACAAAGTTCGGGAATTAATATCTCGAAACTGGTGTCCTCCTGAGAATTAGTCCCAAGTGGATCCGCCTTGCGAACTGCACGGCTAGAATTTGTAAACTGCAATATGGGCCATAAGGTAATTAGTTAAGAACTTAATTTGTGAATTTTTGTTGATTAATTGATAATGCATTTCAATTTTTTGTGCAAGTAATGTCCCTCTCTTTGAGTAGACCTGCTCATGAACTAGAATTGTGCGATCTGTCACAGGCAACATTTAAAAGTTTTTAAAAGTGTTCGCTGAAACAGTCTGTATTTACTGTATTCGTGCAATATTGATAAAAGTTAGAAGGAAAGTAACATAAAAGGAATTGATTCATTTTTAGTAATTGCCCTGTTACTTTGGCGGAGCAGTAATCGATAACTGTAATCAATTGCATTTTTGACTGAAGTGATTGTAATTGTAATCGCAATCGCTTATTTTTTTCTGTAACGCATAGAAGTCTCGTGTATACGTGCACCCATGAGCAGAATAGACGGACCTCAGGGTCGCCAAAAAATGAATTTCTTTCTAATTAACATGCGTAAACTGAAATTCACGAGTTCACTGGAAAGTTCGCATTGCCAAGTTTGGACTGCAGTCCTCAATTTCAAGTTGCATTCGCAGGCAGTTGAAAAAATCAGCTTTATCGCGCAATCTCTAGTCCGTATACTCTTGCTCACGGGTGTGCATACTCTTTCCTTCATTACAGCACAAAATTTTCAGCCTTGTTTCAAACTATCACTGACACTTATCGTCACCATCAGTCAAGCTTTATTTCCTTCTTGCGATCAAAGAGAGAGAGAGGGGGGAGGAGAAAATTTTGGTGGAGTGTTTCTCAGGCATTGGCCCAGTTCGCAAAGATTTTCGTTCGTAAGTGCAGTTGCCATTGGCCGGCCACGTCCGCTAATTATATGTCCGACATGACGATTGGCTCGCATTTGCTCTTAGGAACAGTCTTAGTGGTTGCTTTTCTTTCTTTTTATTTCTTTTGTGAATACGGACCATGAGCAGTTTGCGCTGGCAAGCATTTTTATTCAGGGTAACTGAAGCTTTGGTTAAGCATTACCCTCTGTTGCAATAATCTAAGAGCCGCATTTATTGTACGCGCGCAATTGTGCTTTATTCCATTTATTAGAGCGACGAACGACCACTTCCCCAGTCGCCCAACTGCGTATTTCGTCAGTACACGCCCTAAATCCTTCACCAGCGAGTTACGGCCCACGCTGAGATCTTGAGTGTTGACCGTTAGGTCGTAGTGCTTTTAACCTTTTCCTCCGAATGCGCTTGCTTCTCGTGCGCTCAACCTGGTTCTCCGCCTCCGCACATGTTCTCCAGTGCGCATTTCATTTTTCACCGGCCGCGCGTTCTCGCCTCAGTGAAAAAGCAAGCGAAGAGTCATGCATAAAAAAGACCCCACTGCAGCGTCTCAGCGTGGAGGAGCAGCAGGAGCGCGATTGCTCAGGCATAGAGAAATGACCCGAACGAAAGCAAGGATACGCGTAAAACGCGAGCCGATTTCGCAAACCTTCTCATTCGTGATAAAAGTACAAGTCAGAATGCGAACGTAAACATGTTTACGCGCTATTTCGTGAGCCCGTTTGTGAAGCGCAATGGGTTGAGTTGAAGCCCCGCACCAAACCGACCGTGGTGGTATCGCGGCACTGCGAGACGTGTTTGGAACAAAAGAATCGTTGGAACGCGAGGCCAGAATGGATTCAGGCAGCGCAAAGGGGGAAGGTGGGGAGAGGGGGGAGGGGGGTAAGAAGAATCGGATGGGAGGAAGCGGTGGAGTAGCTCTGGGCTACACTCCTTTTATTATCCTTTTTTTTTCATTTCCACCTACTCATTCCCCGAGACAAACTCACCCCCTTGCTACAACAGCCAACTGTGCCTCCTTCCTTCCCCGGACTCCGGAAACCGTCTCGCAAGAGTGCGTGCAATGCTAGGCCTTTTGGGTGGTTGTTCCTGAGATGCCCGAACTCGTCGTTGCAGCTTCGGCTTTTTGCCTACACTGTATGATCTTCATGTGCCATGAAATCCCAGAAGTTTACAGGAGGTTATT